>NW_022325671.1:0-45292 GCF_002776525.5 Piliocolobus tephrosceles | reverse complement strand
CTTAGTAGTTGACAGTGCAGATGGTCACAATGCTGGGCTGACCTCTGCTGGCCACCAGGTTGCAAACATGAATGCTAGTGTGTTTCTTCCTCAGGGCCCAGGAGAAAAATTCCTTTGAACTTTGAGCAATTCTTACAGAGAAAGGAGTTTTCTCCCCACCTTTTGTTTAACTACAGTCCTAGAGAGGTAGGGGTACAGTCAGGCATAGTCTCCCATTATTCCTGATTCCGTTTCTCAAACCACGTGCCTGTGGCCCCATCTGACACTCTGGGCTTGATTTCTTGAGGTATGATGATTTTCTCTAAAAGATGCCTCTGTCTTCCCATGAATCTGGTGTTTTCAGGAGCTGTCCAGGCCTCTCAATGTCCTATATGTGTTTATACTCCAGTCATTAACAAATTTCATCAAGTTCCTTGCCACTGGGTTTCTCAACCCAGGAGATGTGAATGGACAACTAATTCAAACTCCTGGAGCATTCTATTAGGGTTAAGAATTTCTCATATATACCCTGGCAGTTAGGAGCCTCCTCTGCCCTAAATATGCTGGGGACATCTTTGGTGTGTTGTGGTGTCTCCTCATCAGTAAATGAGGTTTTAGGTCTGTATCAGCCCAAACAGTAAAAACAGTGGATCACAGTCACAAAGATAGAACAGAGGAATAGGCAAGACTTCTACTCCAGTGCTCTTTTCCAAGATAATTGGTTCTTGGGAAGGAAATGTAGAGTCCATATGAATAGATATAAATGGACTTATTCAATGCCAAACCGAGCCTATCGTGAAGATTCTGTAAGAAATCTCTTCCCTCCTGTCCCCATATTTCAATTCACCACCACGGGTGTCTCTTTCAGTGTTTGAGTTTCAGTTTATCTGTTGTCTATTCTTCTGTTCTACCTTTGTGACTGTGATCCACTGTCTTTACTGTTTGGGCTGATACAGATCTGAGACCTCATTTGCTGATGGGAAGACATCATAACACACCAAAGATTTCCTCAGTGTATTTAGGGCAGAAGAGGCTCGTAACTTTTAGGACCATCTTTTCTTGCTGCCTCAGGAGAATGACACACATGCAAAAAAACTTTTTTAAAGTAAACAGACAACACATTTTTAGGATTGTTATATGTAACTTTTAAATAAGAATGTATTCATTTTAAGTGTGAATATGCTAATTGTAGAAATTGTAAAATGAAATATAAGAAGGGAATGGTTTTCCAGATCACTTGTAGCCATAGAAACCAATGTTAGCATTTTATTATTTTTCCTCTTAGCTCTCTCTAAGAGCTGTTTTAGATCATAGTTGCTATCATGCTTTAATTAAGTTGTGTATCTTGGTTTTCCATTTAGCATGAAATCAGTAATTCATTTGATAAATATCACTTTCATAGGTTTCACATTACTTCTTTGAGCAATTCTACCACAACATAACAGCCTCTCACTTGGGGAATTTTGGGTCTCTAGCTTTAATTGCTGCTACTGATATTGTTATTTTATACATAATACTATAATAATACTCACCAGTGAAAATGAAATAGTAGGCAATCTGGCAGTATGTATTGCTTTGAAGTTAATAATAATAATACTAATAACCCTTGCTGGTTTGGGGCCTATATTGTGCCACTCAGCTATTTTCATATTACCTCCTTCAGTCCTTAAAACAATGCTGTCAATAGACACAGTGATTCCATATTTCCCAGATAAGCATGCTGATGCTCACTGATTAAGTCACAATACCAAAGTCACACAATCATCACAGATAGGAGCTGGATATTAGAACCCAGTTCATCTGAATCTGAAGTCTATGCTGTTTCCATAGCTCAATGCTGCCATAGATAATCATGTGTATATAAAGTTTTCCCTGTCTTGTTTCCTGACGTGAAGATAAATGTGACTTTTTAAATTGAAATATGTATCAGCTAGGTAGAAAAAATGACCAAGAAGTACACTAAGCATGTGGACATTTCAACATGTACATAATTTCTATAAGTATAAATGTCCCCTAGCATTCTGCACTGTGGGTAACTGAGAGGCAGGTGATTCAGATTGGGCCATTTGCATTGTTAAATAATTATTTCTTGCTGCGGTCATGCTCAATCAGGACTATGCACAGTTAAGGTACTGCCCAAATGAATGGTGAGGACTTGACATGTGTTGAGAGCCTCTTTTGTGCCAGGGAAAATAGGTAGTACTGATAAAAGGTGTGAGGAACACATTTTAACAAAATGTGGCAACTGTCATTGGATCCAAGAAGAGGATCATCAACTCATTCTCTGGAGTGAGAAGCAAGTTAGACATGGCTTCTCTGTAAATGGGTCAGAAGGATCTGACTGCATGAGAAGCTGAGGGAAGCAGTAGGTGAAGAGAGATGGTTTCCCCCTTAGCTCTGTCAAATGAGACCCTGAGTGCCTCTTGAGGGCAGGGGCTTTTTTCTCAGTACCTATTGTATTTCTCACAGTGCCTGGCTCAAAAGAGTCTGCCAATGCATACAAAATAGATAGATAGACAAATAGATACAGAGATGTGGATGGATAGATTAATAGGAAGATATAGAAAATAGATGTACGTGTGAGAGAGATAGAGATGAAGATAGAGATGGATCAACAGATATAGATAGATGATAGATTAGAGAGATAAAGAGATGAGGAAAATGGATAAGTAGATATAGATAATAGATGTGTGTGACAGAGATAAAGATACAAATAGATCAATCAGTAGAGATAGATGACACATACATAGACACACACACTTATACATGATTTATCTATTCTGTCTCTCTACCTGGATAGATGATGGCTAGATAGATGAATATCAAAATAGGTATATATATACAGATTTTCTTCTTTCTGTTGTTACTGCAAGCCTAGAGCATATTAGGTGCTCAACAAATAACTAAGGTTTAGGAAAATAATTGGTTAATGGCTATGTCTTCTGATAAACCTTGAGCTGTTAGTATTATATAGTCTCTTCTTAGCACTTCATGCTTTATTCTGTAGCCTGGTGTGGAACCCAGCTAGAGGCTACTGTGAGGTGCACACCCAGGGCAAGGGTTTTGGGCAGCCTAGACAGCCCATGTCATCTACATTAAACTCTACTTTCTCTTTACATTTTGTTTCTTTTAAACACAGCCTGAACATTAGTGAGAAAAACATCTGTAACCTTTTCTAACAATATCAGAGGATGTCCTTTTTATATTTAGAAGGTGGATGAGATTGAAGTCAAGAAAAGATGCAGGGGAAAATCATATTATTCACAAGCAACACAATCACTGTGAAAATACAATCTTTTTTTCCCCCTTTGGAGACCCAGTTACTATATTTTTTTAAAAAGCATTTGTGCAAGAAAAAACAGCTTATTAAAATGCACGAGGTCTAGCTTGCCCATCACCAATAATCAGAGTATTTTTATCTGCTGTCCATACCACAATCTCATATTGACATGTAATGTGGTTCTTCTCAGTTTTGCAAGTATGACACTGTGTCCATTTGATTTCTCCATCATCCGCTGACCTGCTTCCTGTTACTCACCCAGCAGGCCCTCCTGAAGCAATCTACTGATGCTCTTGCTGGTTCTTCTACCCCTTTATCTCATAACAGTCTATCAGCTTCACCCCTCCAGAGGGTTTAAATTGCCACCAACTGGTTAATAGATGCAACTTCTTATATATCAATACGCTTACTTTCGCAAGTAGCTCTTTGACATCATTTCTCAGATAAATTGTTCTCTCTCTTTTTAACCATTCTGTTCTCTCTATGATGTCACATGAAATGTGAATTTTCCCTCCCATTGGAGTATTACCTATGCTTACGTTTAATCTCCATTTATTTTCTTCCTACACTCCTACTCCAGAGATTTTCAGAAAGTGAGAAAAGTATTACAGGTTTGGAAATGAATATACATGTCTCCAAGCTTTTGAAATATTGTTTCCAAATATAGAGCTGACTTGATTAGAGAGAAAGAAAAGTATTAGCAGTATTCTTAAAGGATGACTTTGCAGTGATAATCTGAATTTTATTCTGTGGGCAGATTTCTTCAATGGTGATTCAGTTATTTATAATAACAACAACTTCTTGAAGACCAATAATCATGAAAGAACAGTGATCATTTTTTCATCTGAACACAGTGTAATTGGATTATCTTCAGAGACTCTAAAAATGACAACTTTCCCAAG
Organism: Piliocolobus tephrosceles; assembly: GCF_002776525.5. Lineage (NCBI taxonomy): Eukaryota > Metazoa > Chordata > Mammalia > Primates > Cercopithecidae > Piliocolobus > Piliocolobus tephrosceles. Next base: position 41,131 of record NW_022325671.1, on the reverse strand, counting down.
AGCCAGCGTATGTGGTGGATGTAGACCATACCTGAGCTGTTTCATGAACTATCTTCCTGTCAACAGCAGGCGGAGGGCTGGAAGTCTCTAGAGGAGGACCTGAAGCTCTGAGGCTGGCAGCCCTCCTCACGCAGCGGCAGGCCAGGCAGCCCTCATTTCTTTCCCCAGCTCCAGGTCACACATGGTAGAATTTCCACCTAGTCCCCAGAAGTTGTTTGGATCTTGCTGCCCTGGTATTGTTTGGTCTTGAGGAACAGCTGTCTCCTCACATGAAGGGAAGATCTGGGTGGATTGCCTCCAAGAACTTCTGTCTTCCCCTGCATCCGTATTGGTGTGAGGAATCACGGCAGACTCTGTGGGAACTGTGAACATGTAAGAGGACAGAATATCACCATGTAAGATGACTGTGTTTTCTCCAAGAAACAGAAAGCTATCAGCTGTCTGAAACTAACTTTTAAAATACGAAACAAAAAACATATTTTTTGTCTCCAAAGGCAGGGAGGGAACCTGAAGCTCGGGGTTTTCTAAAGCTTCTTTGAATTTAATGAAGCGAAACACTGAAGATCACCGGGAAAGGGAGAGTTAAAAGATCATAGTGATATGCTTTCTTACTTAGGAAATTTTGCTAAATACAGCTTATTTTCAGGAGGTGTGCATATCCTGAGTGTCTCTATTATTTTTTGCTTTTCTGCAGCAATAACATAAAAAAAATCAAAATATCAGACCACATCAACACACATGCTTTGTTCTTTGGAAAGTAACAGCAGAAATAGGAAGAATCATATATATGATATTTAAAAAGGTGTTTTATTTAAATATTTTATAATGAGGAAAGCCCCAAATAATCAAAATTGGCCCATTTCTATTTTAATTTCCAGCCAACCAAGGAAAGTAGGAATTCGTAGACTTTGGCAAGGATATTTTGAAGTGTGTTGGTGAAGCTTGCGGTGAGTGTGCACTACTCTTCGCCCCGGAGTGAAGAATGGACACCCATGGGAACAGCCGTGTGACCGTGACGAATGAAGGGTCATGCCCTACCTTATGAAATTGACATCTGGTCCTAGAATTGCACAGGCATTGAAATCAATGTGCAAAACACTGTTAAATCAGAAAGACACTTCAGTGAGACCCTCCCTCTCTGCCCTGTTTAACACCCTACTCCAACATGCCCTGTCCCTTTTCCTACCTGTTTTTCCCTGACACTTCTATAGCCATGTATTCTATGGCCACATGTAGTCACTGTGCATGACACTTATTTACTTATAATCTGCTCACACACTAGAATGTAAGTCCTTCCATGAGGGAAGGACTTTTGTTTGTTTTACACATCTGCAGTGACTGCAAAGTGCCTGAAATACAGCAAGCACTCAATGCATATCTGCTGCATCAATGAATGAATGTATTTTTAATGACATTAGTAAATATTTATAATGAGATAAAAGAGGTCTACTGATATTGCAGTGTAAATATCTTTAATGGCAGGGCAAATTATGTAAATTGATTTATAGAAGTTCAGAGCTGAAACAGAAATGAGAAAATTATAAATTTTGCATATGTGAAAACTGAGTTCAAGGAAAGCTATAACTTGGCAATGGTCATGTTTGTAGCGTACAACATAATCTAATTCTCCTGAGTCCAAATAAGCCCCAAATATAACCCATTATTATTATGCATTTGGTTGCCTTACTATTATTAGCATATAGATTATTTGAATTTACATACTTTTAGGCTATGCTATTTGCATGTGTCAGTATTCAACTGTTGTTTATCTACAAAATATGTATTCCATTTGGCTCATCCTTAAATGTAATGGCTTTATAACTTTATTTTTTATTAATGTTTTGAAAATATTTTTTCATAAATAATGAAGCCTTCAAATACTGGAGGTTTCTGTTGTATTTAATTTCTTTGAAAGTCATAGTCTCTGTTATTTAATAAACAGTATTGTCTTCACGTTTTTGTACTGATGTAATAGAGTTCCACAGGCTAGGTAATTTATAATTAACAGAAACATATTTGGTTTATAGTTCTGGAAGTCCGAGATTGAGGGGCTGGCATTAGATAAGGGCCTTCCTGCTAAGTCATCCCATGGTGGGTAATGAAAGGGCTGAACTTGTCCTTTTATTAAGAACCCACGTCTGAGATACTGAACCTACTCCTGAGATAATGACTTTAATCCACTCATAAGGGCAAATGCCCCGTCACCCAAACACCTCCCACCAGGCCCCAACTCCCAACACTGCTGTGTTGAGGAACAAATTTCCAACACATGAACTTTTGGGAACACATTCAAGTCACAGCAAGTATTATTCTTAAAATATATAAACTAAATATTTAATAAATAATTAAAAATTGTTGGGGAATAAATTATTGTCTTTGGAGCAGAAATTAAATATACACTTTATTTTTTCCATTAATTAAAAGTTTGCAATTCAAGATAATAGATACCTTAAAACTCTATAACTTTCTAAGACAACGTTCAATATTTTTTATAAATAAACATCATTGTGTAAAAATTTTAGTTTCAAGAACATTAGATTTTTCAACCCATTGAGCCATGACTACTTATTTATGCAAGGATGCTAATTAAGCCTAGAAGAAGAGTCAATCTACTACTCATGTGTATATATTTATATTAGCCAAGGAAGTTATTGATTAAATTTTCATATTAACATTATTTACTTTATCCACTGATGATGATATTTAATGTATTTGCTGAATTGCACAGTATTCCATTTAACAAAATCAAACTTTAAGGACTATAGCTTGGATTTCTAGAGCCAAACGATCAAACATGAAAAGCACAGACAATTTAGCCTAGGGAGAGCCCCAGTGATAGATGAGGCAAACAAGTCAATCAAGAATAATGAGCCATAAGAGAAACAATTGATCATTTTATCTGACTGTTTGATTTAAAATATGCACATGGCTTGGGGGCTCCCTGCCACATTTATACACAGAAACTCCCTTATTTCTTTCACTTTTTCAGCACACATTCATTGGGGGTTTATTAAGTGGCAGTCACTCTGCCTGTCACAAAGACATCTAGAAATTATAGTCAAAGATCTCACTGAGGAGGATTGGGTGTGACCATTTGTGGGCCCCCTTCAACCCACTGTGATACAGCCGCCATTCCATGTTTATGGTGTATGTTAGGGACTGCTCTAGGATAGCTACAACAAGAAATTGAGATAAGTGAGGAATTAGGAGCTATAAGAACGGTAACACTGGCCACGGTGGCTCACACCTGTAATCCCAGCACTTTGAGAGGCTGAGGTGGGTGAATCACTCAAGGTCCGGAGTTTGAGACCAGCCTGGCCAGCATGGCAAAATCCCATCTCTACAAAAAATACAAAAATCAGCCGGGTGTGGTGGCAGGCACCTGTAGTCCCAGCTACTCGGGAGGCTGAGACATGAGAATCGCTTGAACCCACGAGATGGAGGTTGCAGTGAGCTGAGATGGCGCCACTGTACTCCAGCCCATATGACAGAGTGAGACCCTGTCTCAAAAAACAAACAAACAACAAAAAAGAATAATAACACTGACTGACAAGTCCATGGGCTATTAGAAAAGAACACTTATGGGGAAATCGGAATAATGAAGCTTGTGCAGAAAGGCTAAATGGAGGAGGTGACTTGAGTGTGCCCTGAAGAAAGAGGATCATTTCCCTGCAGAGAGAAGAAGAAACAGAGAGAAGGAATGGCACATGCAAAACACAAACCAGTAAAAGGGCATGGTGGGAGGGTGCCTTTCAGTGGGCTGGCCCCTGGTCTGTGGTGAGGGAGAATGGTGAAAGACAGACCGAAGAGGTATTTGGAATTTGTCACTGGGACCAAGTATTGAGGTTGGGAACAGCCACAGCAGCACTGAAGAGCTAGGAAGCATGGAGAGGCAGACCGCAGGGGATGCAGGCCTCATGGCAAAAACATTGTAACTAAAGGTGAGCTCTGGACAGAGAGCAAACCTCTTGGACTCTGCTTCCCAGGTAGAGCTTTCTTCTTCTTTCACTTGAAGCCACTTAAGAGATGGAGCAGCCTCAGTGAAGTTAGGGGTATGGGAGAGATCCAAAACAGGTAACGGATTTTTTATTTGAAAAATGTGTAACAAGCAAAGTGAGCTGTGATTCATACGTGCATTTGAAGGGGGACACTGCCCATTTTTAGGCAAACTATACTCTGTGATTCTTAAGTTCCCCTAGCAAAATTGTCCTTCTGATAGGGCTTGTGATTTGAACCCTTTCTTCCTAGGAGTAATAAGAGCTTTTCCCATTTCCAGGGCTAGTGCCCTGTTGTGGCACCATCCTTTCCCCTGGTCCAGGTGTTCTCCCTTGGAACATGCAATCATCACAGTCTGGGAGACTAGATCAGAGAAGGTGTCTGAGCAGGGCCTGAGCAAAGCGGGTGTCCTGATGTGTCATCCCTTCCCTAGGCACTCTCACTGGGAAACAAAGGGTCACAAACACTGTGTCCAACTCTCCTTTTCAATGTGCTTGTTAAGAACTCTGTGAGCATAAAAACTGGGGCGCAGGGGAAGCGGAATGGTATGAAATCCTGGAAACCAGGAAGCTTCAGGAAATGTCTTGTAGGAAAAGGGAGCCTGGGGCCTTTTTTGAAGCTTGCAGCAGGCAGAGAAGCTGTGCAATTCAGCAGGCATGACTCATCAGGCGGTTGCTGGCTCTGAAGACATGGGACTTGAGGCTGAGTTCAAGTTTGGCTAGTACGTTCCCATCCCAGCTGCCAGACCAGAACATCCCTGAGGATACTTTCTGGGGGCTGTCAATTCACTCCCAGTTTGTTGCTGCAATAAGAAATAACATTTTAGTACATTTTACTCATTTGGAGTTTATGACATCCTTGCACTTAGAGAAGGTGGTATTATTCCCATGTTACAGCTGGTGAAAGGAAGGTTAAGGGAGCATAGCCAGCTCTTCGGCCTCACCTAGCTGGTAAACTGCAGATCTCTAGCTGGGGTTTGTGCCTTCCAATTCATCAATCTCAGGTTCCCCCAATGCTACTACTCTTTCTCTAAGAGCCCTTTTGAGGCTGTGTCTGTCATGGCAACAGAGCTGCAAGGATTGTGGGATGAGTGACAGTTCTGGGCAGGAGGGCCCTCAGAGCAGGGGACTGAGAGTGAGAGGGGAGAGAGACAGAAGGCTCCGAGGAGGTCAGAAGCTGCTAGAGAGAGATTTATCCCCAAATCAGCAACCTTGCAGCATTGGTGTCCATGAGGAGCAACTCAAATTCAGCTAGTTTTAAAATGCTAGAGTCTTCCAGTGTACTAGCAGAGTTTTACACAAGAGTCTAAGACAAGAAAAGACAGAAGAAAACGATGCATATCAACATTCTTGGGATCACACACCCACTCTCATTCTCCTAACAGTCGTTCAGCTTTTGATTTCATCATTGACCAATTCAGCAGAAATTTCTACCCAGAACCAGTGATTTCAGGCCTCTTAAAAACCCATGGTATTTATCTGGATTTTGTCTTCAGCAGCCTCATCATTGCCTGATTGCCTTGCAGGTCTCGAGGGGAGGCTGGCAGATGTGGCAGCGTCTGTATTGTAAAGATAGTGTACCTTTCTTTCTCCTGATTTCCCTTCGGCTTTTATCTAGTGCTTGAAGGTGAAATATGCTGTAGAACATTATGTACAGTATGTTTTCATTTCTTTAAAAACACAACACAACAAAGCAACTTGTATATGCACAGAAACTACCTGGGAATCAAGTCAACAGGGCTTCACTCCACAGCTGCAGCTGGGGATTGGGATGCTCTGGCTGGTGGGGGCGGTGGGGGGGGGGGGTCTCACATTTTCTTTTACACATTTTATTCTGTATTATTTTTTAAAACTTGAATTACGTAATAAAGTAACACTTTATGAAGTAAATGGAAAATCCACTTAGATATATGAAACTTTTAAAAAATAGAACTTTAAAATTAAATAAAACTGATTGAATTCTTTTACATTTGCATCTCAGCATCACCCAATATACCTTTGTAACAGACATGCATATGTACCCCCTGAACCTGTAATAAAAATTGAAAAAAAATTAAATGCCCTTTTCTGAGTGTTGTAGGATATACTGATAGATTCCGGACTCATGTCCAGGTCAGAGTTTGGTTTTCAGATTGAAGATGTCCTGGCTTAAATTATCTAGTAAGATGGTGTCTTTTACTGTTTCTGTGCCATGAAGATGTGTGTAACATATCATCTCCCTCTAGCTCCCACCCCCAACACCATATGAAGGAGCCATTTCGTTATTCGAAGAATACAATCTGAAATGGCTTAAGAGGACTTGATTGGCTAGGAGCTGCCCATGGCAAGCAAAACACATGGAATGTGAAGATAGGGAACTGCTAGGAGGACTTCCTAGACATGACTTTATACAGAGGCTCCTTCTTAGCTGTGGAGGATATGTTCAAAAACCCGCAGTGGATTCCTGAAACCGCGGATAGGACTGAGCCTTATAATACACTATGTTTTTTCCTATATTTACATACCTATGATAAAGTTTAATTTGTAAATTACACATAGCAAGAGACTAACAACAATGACCAGTAATAAAATAAAATTATTGTAACAATATGCCAGTATCAGTACCTTGGTGCTTTAGGACCATTATCAGGTAAAGTAAGAGCAACTTGCACACAAGCACTGTAATACCGTGACAGTTCATCTGAAAATGAGACCGATCTGAAAAGAAGGACAGGTTTCATCATACTGACAGATGGAGGAGGCTGATAAGGGGAGTCCCCTGAGGATCTCTGACCCATCCAACAAGTATTTGTATCAGAAGCTTTTGTTCAGATGAGAAATCCTACCCAAGGTCTTGTCTGCGCATGCCTAGAATGGACTGGGGACTCCCCTGCAGATGGAGGATGGGGTGGAGCCATGGGAAGTTCAGGCCTTGTGCAGGGGGAAGAGCCAGGCCTCTTCAGCTAGTGTGTGGCGGCTGGTATCCAATCTGTAAGGTGGGATCCCATTGGCAGGACTCCCTCTCACTTTGCTGAGTGTTTTCTTTCTGCTCTCCTCACCCTTCAATGTATCCACATGCCTAATTTTTTCTGGTCATGACACAAAAACCTGGCTTTAGCTGGACTAAGGAGCAAAAATTCTGCATCATTTAGATGGCCCATATGGGGACAAGAGGAAGGATATGTAAGGTGAGGACCAAAAAATCTTCTTCCCTTTTATTTCTAAGTCTTTTCGTCTTTGGACTTCTTCTGAGGATAGAGGAAACTGCTCCCGCCACTGTCCATATCAATCTCAGGGATTGGGAATAGCAGTGTCAGTCCAACTCAGCCTTTCTATGGGATATTCCTTCTTTTTTTCGGGATGGACAGGTGAGCAGTGGATATGGCCCAACATCCCTGCATGGCAGACTTGCCATCGTTCCCTTCCACGTGTCAGTGGAGTTTTCCCCTCCAAGTCTTCCCCTGCCCAGACTGAGAAATCCAGCTTCATTTGATGGCAATTAAGTTTTTCTCCCTGTTGGAGGAGACCAATTGCCTAAGAATAACAGGTTATTGCCCCAAGCATCTTTCCAACCCTGCACTTTAAGCCTTTTTAGATTGTTTGTTTTATTTTTTTAACCCAGTTAGCAGTTAACACAGCCTTGCCCTCTAAGATTTTTTTTTTTTTTCTTTTCTCCCCCAGGTCAGGAGTTAACTTTTAAGGGATAACTTTTTCCGTTTAGGAAATATTTTACTAGGCCAGAACCCCAATTATCACTGTTCATATTCTCTGTACACAGTGACATTGTTTTTCGTGAAATTGGTCTTAAGCTGTAGCCAATCTGGTGTGCTTTGCATGTCTTTCTGTATAATCAGTAGCAAACTTTGCTGTAGGCCTCCAACTTGTTTTATGTCTTTGGGGGTGTCACCTATAATCATGTGGCAATACTTTGTTTTAGCCTCCACCATTTCACAATGATAGCCCAGGTTCAATCCTGGCTTAGGGAATGAGTTCCTTCTGGTTTGGTATCTGCATGACTGTTGCCATTTATTGATTCTCTTCCCCTCCAAAAACCACCTTGGATTTTCCTTTCTCTAAGAATTTAGTAAAGTTTAAAAGTCAGAAATATTTGGCCACTTAGTACAGCTAAAGTCAGATAATAAGGGATTTTAAAAGATTTTCTTAAAGCACACTCAGCTTAATTAAAGTGGCTATGCAAAGTATAATATATTTAAAAGGCTTTTATGTTTTTCTCTTGTGGTATCTTGTTTTGCTGGAAAAGGCTTTTTTCTCAGTCAACTGAATTATTTTTCTCCATTTTGCCTTGCCACTCTTAATGCATGCATGAAAAGGGGAGAGACCTCTGTTTTCCTCATGGGGCCCCATGAATGAAAAGCAGATAGATCCCTCTAAAACTCTGTTTTTGTCTTTCAGCTATCCCAGCTATGCCTGTTTATTAGGCCCTAGATACCACATGTTTTCCTAGTCTTGCTCTTAAAGAGCTAAACCCAGAGGCCAATAATCCAATTAGTAGATGGGGCAAAAAAATCTTCTAGCTATTGGATCTTTCTCTGTTGGTCTGTGTAGTTATATATGTGTTGTAGGTGTGTGATATCTATAAAAAAATAGCTCTAATTAATTGACTTAAAGAAGGAATTTGTAAAGGGAAAATAAAAGTTGTGGTACCTTTTAGTTCACATGATTTTAATATTTGAGAAATAAAAGCAGCCTTAAAGATTATTGGTAAAATGCAGAAGTTATCAAAATGTAAATTTTTGCCTAGGGTTAAAGGATTGTTTTGAATTAGATAGATAAAGGTAAAAGTGCAACAAACTGTGGAAGGATTGTAAAAATTAATCTTGCAAAAGAAATTTCGTGTGTGAACATATTGACTAAATTCAAAAGGGTATGATATGGTTTTTCTGTAAATTGAGTATTGAAATAAAAGCACAACAAGCTACTCTTAAGGCACTAATCTGCTCTTTGGCAAAATTTGTAAAGGGTTAGAAAATGTTTTTATTTTTTTAAATTTCTGAATCATCATTTTGGCAAAATAAATAATTTATGGCAATCTGGAATTCTATTTCATAACATCAAGAGTTTTAAACTTCTAACACATTTAACAGACTTTCCAAAATCAAACTTCAGTTTCAAAATTGTCTCTGACACCTGGCTTTTGGATGTTACAGAGAGTAAGCAGGATTATTTGACATGTTTAGGTACACAGGATTGCCAAAATGATGTTTAATCTTCTTTAGGTTATATTTTAGGGAAAATATTAATATATGTTCCAAAATCATATGGGATTTCTAAAGTTACAATGTCTGAGTATATGCTGTCAGTCACAATTAAAGTTGTTATGTTAAGTTATTATAAACTACTGAGAAAACCAAATAAATGTCTTTATCAATTGTGTTTCTAACTGTAACTACCCTGAATATTTTGTTTTTCAGAGACCATTCTCTTGTTTTGATCCTCTTCAAAAGATCGTTTATAATCAACTATAGAACTTTGACATGTGCTTTCAAATGCAGCTTTCTGATAACTTTGGAGATTGTGACATTAGAATAAAGGAAAATTGTACAGGACTCATAAAGAGCTGAAGTGTTCATGAATATCAAGCAAAACAAGAGTTACCTGAATGAATTGAACTAATAGAAATCTGAATTAATCTTTTTGACTTTTGCTTGGAACATTACTGATCCATGTTTTGTTTTTCAGAGTCAAGGAAACTTATCTTGACCTTGAGTAATGTATACTCCTGTGAACAAAATTTGGAGCATATATACCTCTCTCTGTGTCTGGTTTCTCCAGAATTTGGAAACTAGTTGTGAGTATTCTTAACTTATGGCAATATAGTTGTTTGCATCAGTGCAATAATAATCCATTTTCTTTTGCAGTGGGATGCAATTGGAGAAACTGGTTGTGTCACCAAGGCTTTGGTTGGAATGGTATGCTTTTCTTTAAGCAGTCGAGCTTGACTACTAGAGCCGATGCAAGCCCCTTGGTAAAACTGGCCTCATACCCTGACTACACCATCCCTGTACGGGTTCCTAGTCTGCAGTGAATAAAGAATGTCACTTTCTAACAGGCCCAAGAACCCCATTTTCTTGGGACCTCAAGAAGAGAGGAGTTTAGCCAACTCACAGGTATTTGAGGGTACCAATCTGTAGCTGGGCTCAGCTTTAAAAATCCTATCTGAGATTCCTTGTGAAACAGTTCCATCAAAGCCAATGTAAAAGGCTTATGTAAAAATAATTATTCTTGTGGAACTTTATGCAAATAATCAGGCCAAGTATAAGGCTAAAATCTGTTTTGCAAATAACTCAGTCATATCATGATTTGTTTTTAACAAAAATAGGACTGGAGAGAGAGAGAAATAATGTTTCAAAACTTTTCTCACATTTGTCATTAAATTCTAGACTCACTGGTTGCTTTTAAGTTTTTGCCTACATTTCAGGCTAACCTTCTTTATTCCTGTGAACCAACCAGCAATCTCCAACTGCAGCTCAGAAGGAACAAAAGGAACAAAAGGGGAAGGGGAATGTAAACATCTGGATCAATATTCTAGTTCTGAGCAATTATCCTGCAGATCCTGCCAGGTGATGGGAATAAACAGGATACCTATCACCCAGAGGTTTCCATTTTGGGAAAGTAAGGCCAAGGGAGCTAACAAAAGCCAAGCCCCATGCACCCAAATCTTGGCAAGCATAATTATAGCCACCAATTATCTGTGCGTGTCACAAGACATCTTTTTCTCTCCCTTATTGGAGGTGGACTCGACTCCACAGCTTCATTTTAGCATTTGGCTTATAATAAGGAGTCCATGCAGCCCCCTCAAAACATATTTTTGGTACCAAACTCAATTCCAAGCTTCGGGTAGAAGCCTCATGAAAGAAAACTGGATCTGAGGGATCCAGAGGCAGATGATAACTGAAGTTAAAAGGCTCAGTGCAGGTAAGCATGACTGATTTCTGTTGATTAAGCCAAGCTTCCCATTTCATGGGTAAAGCCATGCTAGTATCCATAGCATAAATGAGGTGTAGGGAATTCTAAAGCTACTGAAAGCAGGGGAGGTAGGGCATACAAAGCCCCCTGGCCCCCATTAACATAAGTGAAAGCCTCTTTGATTCCCTGTCGCCCTTGCTGGGACTTGGGGATATAAGAATGGAAGAAAGAAAGAGAAATGACTTATTTTCTCTCCCTCACACACCTTGGGTGTTCGCTAGAAAGAGAAGGGAAACTGGGATGCCTCACTCCCATCTTTCTACATGAATAGCCATTCACCTTCAGCGTGTACCCCTTTCAAATGCATCCTGAACCCCTAGGACTCCTTTGAAAAAAGTGCCTTCTTTTTTCTTTTTCCTCCTCTGTCATCTCTTCGCAGATAGGTAATTTTGTCTCCATGCTACAGGACACTGCCCTTGGATACATTCTCCAAATGGGGAAAAGTTAATTTCCCAAACATTAAACTGGTTGGCTTAGGATTGAGCTTAAGGGAAGGAAACCCAGAAGCCTGACATGCTGGCAAAGGGTAAACATTTGTTTTTTACCAGTCGAGCTCTTGGCCTCCCTCTTCCTATGCAAATTGGTAAAAGACCTTGGGATTTTTTTAGCTGTCCTTACCTCACCTTGTTTCGTTTTGATACATCTTTTCTAATAACCCAGTTTGTCTCTTCTCACTTTCAAGCCATCAAACTTCAAACGGTCATGCAGAGCCTCTGACTTTGGCCCCTTCTGCTGGGGGACCCTTAGATCAGTCTCTGAGTGAGCTCCTACTGCCATTTGCCCAGAGCAGTGCCACCTGTCAGCAGGAAGCAGTTAAGATCAGTCTTCATCATTATCCTTATTCTAATGTACTTCTTCAGAGTGGGGAATGATAGATGCAGGAAGCAGGTAAGTGGGGGCGGTCCCTGGAGAATCTCCCACCTGCCCCAGAAGGATGTACATCAGATGTGTTTGTGCAGCTGAGGGAACCTGCCAGGGTCTTCTCTGTGCATGCTTGCAATGGACTGGGGACCCACCTGTGCCCTGGGAAGATGGGGTGGAGTCATGGGAAATTCATGCCTTGTGCAGGTGGGAGGATGGGAGGAGCCTGCCCTCTTCAGCTCATGTGTGGTGGCCTGGTGTTCAATCTGTGTGGCGGGAGCCCATTAGCAGGGCTCCCTTTTGTTTTGTTGAGTTTTTTTTTTTTTTTTACTTTTCTTTCTTTCCCTTTTTGCACAATAAATTCTGCTCCCCTCAGCCTTCAATGTGACCCTTGCTTAATTTTTGTTGGTTGTAGCTGAATGAAGGAACAAAAATTCTGCATCAACCCTATGCAGAATGGTGCACAATTTAAACCACATGAATTGTTTATTTCTGGAATGTTCCATTTAATATTTTAGGACCACAGTTGATCTTGGAATATTACTCTATAACACAACATAATAATATTGAAAAATAGAGCATATAGCAACCAATACATGGTAAAATCATTCTATTTTCCAACTTCTTCCACCAGAGCTACAATTTTAGCCAGTAATTCCCCAGCTATTAAAGTTTTGGCTTTCGGCTTTACCAATTTTTGTTTCCCTACATGGCATGGGTCTCAACTGTTTAAGTCTCAGAGAAGCTTCCTTACTGTGTGACATTCAAACATAAAGCCAGTGGCTTCATTATGCATATATATACACTATATATAATGTATATATAATATGTAATGTATAAATAATATATAATATGTATACATATTATATATATATGGTATAAGGAGGTAATTAACAGAGAAAGTTTAAACATAAGTGTAGCCTTGGAGTCATCTTTTCTGGATTGGAATGCCAATTCTGCTAGCTTTTACTAGCTGGAAAACCTTGGGCAAGTTACTTAAACATTATTTTCCCACCTGCAAAAATAGATTGCCGTGTTGAGTAAGTTATTGGATGTTTCTAAAGCCATTGCTATGCCTGAGACAGAATGACAAGCATGGCATCACAGCTGTACCCAGCTCCTGACACCTGTGTGTGACTGATGTGTCATATCTGTCCTCCAGCAGGTTAATTCTACTGGATTCTTAAGGTAAGGCACAGTCTTGTTGTGGTGTTAGTTGTGGAATGAAGTGTTTGTTTGCTTCAAGAATTATGTCAGAAATCAGCGAATTCTAGAATTAATTAAGGATGCCTGAAATAAATATATATTTATATATTTTCCCCACATTTTAACATCCGTGAAGTATAGATGAATGTCAGAGTATCAGAGTATAATTATTGTATTCATTTGTTTTCCTAGTAGTACATAAAGTATTACAATAATATTTTTTATAACCGATTACAGGGCAACATTTTCTAAGGAAAATGTATAGAAAGTAAAGCAAAATAAGAACAAAGGCAAAAAACAAACACACAAACAAAAAACTCATAGAATAAGAACCTATTTGACTGATTTGACTGTTAGTCTGTGGGTTTGTTAGTCTTTAGGTCTCCAGTGTTTCCCAAACAAGAATCAGGCTGCAAAGCTGTGTGGTGCTCCAACACCCAAATGGCCTCCCTGGCCCAGGGGAATGATGGAAGAGAAAGACCCTCCCACAGGACGGAAAACAGGCACCTCTGACAATAAGATGAATCAGAGCCCTGTCAGGCAATTGCTCCTCACACAACAGAAGGCATTTGCTGCTGAGACATGAGACTTGTTCTAGGTCAGAGATGCAAAAAGGACAGTGTCGAGTAGCTTACATGAAAACAGCAACATTTTTTTTTCCTCGATACAATTCTGTATGGGATTTACTATCTTCCCACATTTAGTATTGTAGAAGCGAAGCCTAATGCTAATTTATTAATTCATTTTCTTTGCAGATAATTGTGTTTTCTGTTCTCCTATTATATACATTTTTACATTGGTTCTTCTCATTTTGGAAAAATCAGAAATTTTACCAAGGCATGTCTGAATGTCCATCTTTTGTATTATGTATTTCCCTCTTCAAGAACTTTCTTCAGATTGTGAATGTCTTTTGTATGAATGCTATGACTGTAGCTGTTGGTTGTCTTTCCTTCTAGTTAGGTACAAGCACACACACGCACACACGTGCACACAGGCATACATGCATGAACCCAGACACATACACACAGATGAGCTTTTTATCCTCTGGGATCTATAGCTTATATCAATAGCTTGTAGTTTTTCACTTTGTCGTCATCTGTTAATACTTTGTCCTTTAAGTAGGAGAAACTTTCCTCCAAATAATAAATTCCATTTCCTTCCTGTTCAGTATCATTGATTCCAGCATTTGAAATTTTAATAATCATATTTTTCATCTGAAAGAAATCATTTGTCATTTCTGATTGTTCTAATGTTCTCATTAAATAGCCACTTTTCTTTCTTTAATCTGCTAAAGAATATGAATATGAAATAGAGATTTTTGGAAATACTCTTTTTTCTCATGGAATGTGTGTACAATTTAATACAGTAATATTTAGGTTGACCCATGACTTCTCATGACTTCTTTTTTGCAAATTTTATATATTAAGAGCAGCTAGTTATCTGTTGTCATTTTGTCCAGTCATAGAATTTAAGTTTTTTTAAATTTTCTGAAGTTACAAAAGGTGCTTTTAAAATGTATATGCCTTATCATGCAGCCATAAAAAGAATGAGATCATGACTAAATGGTTGTGTGGGCCTGACCCCACTCTTAAGTCATTGAGTAATTCTTTTAATTAGTCACACAACACTTTCTAAATCTAAACCACAACATTTAGAAACAACATTTGTTTAGAAATTCAACATGCTGCACCAGAACCAAGTTCGATCATGTTGCTTGTAACTCAGGGTCTAAAGACTGCAACAAACTTAGCAAAGATGTGGTTGGTATCCAAAGGGAAAAGCTCTTCATTTCAAGGTAACATCTGCTTGAAGGGCTTGGTGCCCCAGAGGGTACTTTACCAGAAGGCCATTAAAGATACAAATGGTCTCTAAACTCCAACTTATTTTATGTTTCAATTCAGCAAGCCAGAGTCATCAATTTTTTTTCGTTTTTTCTTTTTCTTTTTTTTTTTTTGTCTATTCAACAATACTAGTCAGGGAGGTAGGTAAACATGAAATTGGCAGATGATGACTCTGAAACCTAAACCCATAGAGTAAAGCCAAATTAAAACATTTGCAAATATTCTTATTCTTGTATGTTGGTTCATTCAAAATAGAGACTTCTTTTTTGATTTTTAAACAGATACTGGTTTCATTCCCATGACAGTTTTGTTAAATATAAAGAATGTTTTCTTGTACATCTTCCACAGGACAATAAATAAATTGAAGTGCAAAGTCATTCCACTCCGAGAAGGGAAATTTCAAAATACATTTTAGAATTCAGGAACTTTTGCACTGCATGTGAATTAACTATTTTTAGCCTAAACATGAGACTTATATTTAGAGGCTGAAATCAGCTGATATAGCCTTATTTATGGTCTGACCCAACTGAGAGATGAAATCCGCTGTGATCATGGGCTTGGACATATAAATTCAAACTTAGTCTCTAAATATAGGGGGATCCTGATGACTAAAGGTAACATTTGCTGGAGTTTTCAGACTTAACAAAAGAGTGTCTGTTTTTGAGTGTTTTACGTTACATTTTTTTAATTGAATTTTTTTTAATTCAGCAGCTAAATTCCTTTTAAAATGATTTTATGTCTTGTCCTGATTACTAGTGGGAGCTTAGAAATCATACTGAAAACTTACGTTAAGTTTCTCTTTCATATTTCAGTAAAAATTACCTCAATTGACTTTCATATATATTTTGCAAACTTAGATTAATTTTATCAGAATATCTTTGGTAAAAATTAATGATATGCTTTTATTTCTTTGGAAAACACAATGTATTAGCCAACCTACTGTGGCAAAATCAACTGTGTTTTTCTCAGTAGAGTGATGGTCAATTCTTTTCTTTATTCTTATTAGCAGGGGAGATCAGATACTTCCCCCGTTATAAGGATTCAGAATTACTCATTTGAATGGGAGGATATAATCTCAAACTTCCTTTTGACGCTAGAAAATATCATCCTAGTCTAAATTAGTTCTTTCTAGTGATAATTCAACAAATGACATTTCTTATAACTGGATTTCACCTTATTTTCTAGTAAAAGTGCCTTTTAAAATGTATGGAGTAGTGAAATGAGCAGATCAAGGAATTTAAAGACATAGGGAAAATAATAAAGTGGTAAGAATTTTCCAAAACCATGAGCTCACTATCTTTTTCTTCACATATTTGATTAGTTTATAGAACTGAATACCTTCACAACTTAGAGTAATAGAAAAACTACCTCTCCACTTTTGTTGTTGTTGTTTGTTTGTTTTCAGAATTTGGCTTCATTATGTAGTAGAGAAATAATTTGGAGTCATTTTGAGACAGAAGTAGGAGTTTTGTCAAGTCAATACTGCATTGCAGTTTGGTCCACTGAAGAAGCTATGCCCGTGATACAAAAGATGCTTCTACACATTACCCACTTTATGTTCACTTCCTCTCCCCTTTTCTCTCATCAACTTTATTGGGTTAAAACACCACATACCGCTTTGAATAAATGACTCCCTGTGTCTGGAGTTTGGTTAGAATTTTACGTCCTGAACCAAACTTGTGGCTATGCTATTTGCACCCTGCCATAAGACTTGACATAATACAAAATATAAAGTCATAATAAAACCTTCTGGATGCCACCCCAAACCATGGAGCATTCAATTTAGAATCTCCTGAATATCAGGATGACAGATGGCACACAATCTGTATGGATCCAGCTCTCGAGCAACAGAAGCTCATAATTGCAAAGGCTACACTGATTAAAAGATACAAACACTGTTTCAAGTTGTCTGTATCAGAATCACAATGTTTGTTTGAAAGTGATCCTTCACTGGAAAAAAAAAAAAAAAAACAGTTTGATTAAATTGAAGAGAATGCGGTAACCTGTGAATTCTGAATAGCCACTCCATGAAAACAAGTTAATATATGATATTAGAAAGATGAAGGAGAGGAGTATTTACTGACACAACACTCTTCAATCTCTCCATTTTGATTACAAAAGCAGGCCTTACAATATTGATTTCATATAATATGCATTATTTGCCAAATTTTAAATTTGTCCTAATTGGATAATAACATGTACTGCTGTTAGTCTTCCCCATAGATGTCTTTTTCTTATGCTTCATTTCCTCAAAGTCAAACTCTAATTCTGTAATCTTATGTTAGATGTTTTTTAATGTCATCCCAATTGTCTCAAAGTGAGTGGTAGGATTGTATGCACGGGAAATAAAGATCTGGCTTTCTGTCACCAAGTCTTTTGGTACCAGGAGGCCACTGATGCTAACAAATTCCCATCTAGTTGGCTCCAAGAACTCCAAAGTTGGTCTGACTTCCTTCTCAGGCTCCTTGGTCTCCACAGTTGTAGTAACTATGGCAATATACTTTCCTTGTGCTGTCACACTGTGCGCAGAGGAGATGGTGCAAACACAGATATCTGACTTTCGACTGACTTGGTTCTGTGGAATAATGATCTGGCAGGAGTTGACATCACTGGTCTTCTTGATGGGGTGGCTGAGGATGTAAATAACTCTGATTACCTGGCCCACTTTTTCTGGCCGATCTTTTACATAGCGGAGGTCACAGATGAGCTGCTTACAGTGAGCAATTTCTCCTTCGGATTTTACACCAATTACTTTTCCATTCTGCACAATGATTTCGTCAATTGGTTTATTCAGCATATAGGTACTTTCATAAATAGCACTTAGCCTTGCAGAAAACCTTGTGGCAGTTCTCCAAGGCCACAGAGTGGATAAAGGTGTGGACTTTTGCCATATCTTGCCAAAGATTCACTGTCATGTTTAATTCTATTAATGGTTTCACAACATGGTTGATCTAAGTAGTCATCAGTTTTGTAAAGTGCAAGAGCATGACCAGTAAAATCTGTAACATCTTGGCCCAAATCAAATTTCTTATACACCTCTCACATTGTGGTCTTCTTAGGATCAATTCCCACTAAAGTTCTCGGATCTTTTTCATCTAAGTTGGCAACATACACTAGGAATTTCCTGAAGTGATGTTTCTTAAACAGTCCTATTAAGCTAGATGTCAGGGCTTCTGTTTCAGTGGAAGGAACCTTGTAGATTTTTCTACCCTTATAGACAAAGCTCCTTTCAGTCACTAAAATCCAGTTAGCCAGTTATCTCTGTATAAACAGCATTTTAACCAGCTGACCATTAGCCACAAGGAATTTGGGAATCAAGTCAACATTCCAGTCTCTTCCTCTCCTCATTGATGCTGATGGTGGTCCTGGTATTTTAAATCTTTTGTGTAAATCTTCCAGTAATGTTATAGAGGCACTCTCTCCTCCATAGTAAAGGTTTCAATCCATATGAAGAACTTTCTTGCCCTTCACTGACTTTATACTGGAAAGGATACATTCCACCAGGCCGATGCCCAGCACAATCACATCGTACTCCTCATTCATGATGGGTGGGGCAGGGGTGGACGCAGGACCCGAGAAAGGAAAAGGCGCACAGGCTCCGTGACCACCCTGTGAGGCTGTGAGATGCTCTCTGGCATGAGGGAAACTGGAAGAGTATCTCTCCACTTTTTTTTTTTTTTCTTTTCTGAGACAGAGTCTCGCTCTGTCACCTAGGCTGGAGTGCAGTGGTGTGATCTTGACTCATTGCAACCTCCGCCTCCCAGGTTCAGGCAATTCTCCTGCCTCAGCCTCCTGAGTAGCTGGGACTACAGGTGTGCACCACCACGCCTGGCTAATTTTTGTATTTTTAGTAGAGATGGGGTTTCACCATGTTGGCCAGGATGGTCTCGATCTCTTGACCTCGTGATCCACCTGCCTCGGCCTCCCAAAGTGTTGGGATTACAGGCGTGAGCTGCCATGCCCACCCCTCTCCACTTTTTAAGGAAATATTATTTCCAGTTAAGTTTACACTGGATCTTCAATTTTATGAAAATCATCTAATTTAAAAATACTGTCAATACTTTTTCTTTGACTTCATTTTCCTAAGTAGACATTTCTCCTGCTTGAGTATGGCCTAAATATATTGTTTTATTTCCATAGCTTGAAGGATAGTGGATTTAACATTATCAACATGTAAATCACTGCTCTGCCACTTACTCAGTTGAGTAAAATGGGAATAATAATATCTACCATGTGAAACTGCAAAACGGGTTACTGATGTGATGTACGGGAGATCCCCAGCACACACAGTATCTGGTGGACAGCTGTCTTTCATAAATATATGTTAAACTGGAAAATCAAGTCATGCTCTCTTTGATTGACTTTTACAGAGAATATGAAACAAGATAGCATAATTAATGATAGAGACAGGGCTTGAACTCAGCCCTTCTCCTGTTTCAACCACCTTTTCAGGCCCATAGGTACAAAGCAAAAACATAAAATAAGAATAAATAAAACAGATAACATGAAAACATTTTTTCCTTATTCCTTAAAACATATGTCTATTTAGCCACACATTCATTCTGATCCAAGTTTCTCTGTAGAGAGCTGTTGTCCAGCATTTATTGTGTGTATGGCCGGTTAAAAATGAATGCAAAATTCTCAGCTCTTGCAAACCAATTGCAAAGACAAAGAATGGCAGGCAAATGGGGAGGATAGGTGTTCCATGAGAACATCTCAGAGAATCGTCAACAAATATGCCCTGCAGTATCAGACTCTATTGATGTTGGTTCTACGCTGAGCTCTACTGCCATTTGCTATTTATTTTGACAAGCAGTTAAACCATCAGGAATGTGCTGATTCATTGCCCCTCTGATAGGAGATCACGGACCACAGGGGACAGTTTGGTAAGTAGGCTTCACACTGTGCTATTTTTTTCCCTAAAGGTTTGGTTTATCGTTAAGAAACAGGGAAATGTGGCAGAAAAACAAAACAAACCA
Organism: Piliocolobus tephrosceles; assembly: GCF_002776525.5. Taxonomy (NCBI): domain Eukaryota; kingdom Metazoa; phylum Chordata; class Mammalia; order Primates; family Cercopithecidae; genus Piliocolobus; species Piliocolobus tephrosceles. Next base: position 21,283 of record NW_022325671.1, on the reverse strand, counting down.
AAACAAAATAAAACAAAACACCATGGCCTGGATTATAAGACCCCCCCCCTTTAAGGCCCCCCCCCCCCTTTTTTTTTTTTTTTTTTTTGAGATGGAGTCTTGCTGTGTCTCCCAGGCTGAAGTGCAGTGGCGTGATCTCGGCTCACTGCAGGCTCCACCTCCCAGGTTCATGCCATTATCCTGCCTCAGCCTCCCGAGTAGCTGGGACTACAGGTGCCTGCCACCACGCCCAGTTAATTTTTGTGTATTTTTAGCAGAGACGGAGTTACACTGTATTAGCCAGGATGGTCTTGATCTCCTGACCTGATTATCCACCTGCCTCGGCCTCCCAAAGCGTTGGGATTACAGGCATGAGCCAACACGCCTGGTCTATAAGACGCTTTTTTTCTAGCCCCATTTTGCTAAACATTCTCAATATATAGGCTAGGATATTTAATTTTATGTGACAACTTAACTGGATCATAGAGTGCCTAGATAATTGGTTCAATATCATTCTAGGTGTATCTGTGAGGGCATTTGTGGATGTGATTAACATTGGAATCAGTAGACTGAGTAGAACAGGTTATCTTTCCCCAAGTGGGTGTAGAGCATCATCTACTTAGGTGAAGACCTGAATAGAACAAAAAGTTGAAGGAAGGAAGAATTCACTCTCCTCTCTGTGTGAAGGCTTGAGCTGGAATGTTGGTCTTCTGTTGCCCTCAGACTGGAAATTACATCACAGATGCCCCTGATTCTCAGGCCTTTAAACTCAGACTGAAATTATGCAACTGGTTTTCTTGGGTCTTCAACACCCAGAGATCAAATTACAGGGATTTCTCAGTATCCATAATCATGTGAGCCTATTTCTTATAATAAATATCTTTCTATATACTGCATATGTAGATACAGATATATGATATCTATTATATTCTATCTACATACTGTGCAAGCATATGTATCTTTAGATCTATATCTATATGCATGTATCCACGTATGCATGGATGTAAGTATATATGTATGTATATCTATTTACCTACCAATCATCTATTTTATTGGTTCTGTTTTTCTGGAGAAACTTGGCTAGTGAAATGTATCCCTAGGCAATTTTATCATTGTGTAAACATCATACAGTGTACCTACACAATCAAAGATGGTATAGTATACCACACACCTAAACTATATGGTATAGCCTATTGCTTCTAGGCTATAAGCCTGTACATCATGTACTAAATATGGTAGGCAATTGTAAAACAATGGCAAATATTTGGTTTATCTAAACTTAGAAAAGTTGGTGGAAGGTGGAAACATGAAAGATTAAAAAATGATACACTTTTATAGGGAGTTTATCATGAACGGAGCTTACAGGACTGTAAGTTGCCCTGGGTGAGACAGTGGGTGAATACTAAGTAAATGTGAAGGCCTAGAACATTATGACCCACCACTGTAGACTTTGTAAACACTATACACTTAGGCTACATACAATTTATTGAAAAATATTTTTCTCCAATAAAAAATTAACCCTAGCTTCCTGTAACTTTTTTACTTTATTAACACTTAGCTTAAAACACATTGTGCAACTGTACGAAATTATTTCCTTTCTTTACATTTTTATTCTATATACTGTTTTCTGTTTTTAAAACTTAATTTTATTTACTTTTTGAACTTTTTGTTAAAAACTGACACAGAAATACACACACTAGCCAAGGCCTACACAGCTCAGCATTGTCAATATCACGGTCTTCCACCTCCACATCTTGTCCCACTGGGAGCTCTTCAGGGAAAATAACATGCATGGAGCTGTCATTTCCTGTGATAACAATGCCTTCTTCTGGATACCTCCTGAAGGACCTGCCTGAAGATGTTTGACAGTTAACTTTTTTTTTTAAGTAGAAGTACACTTTAAAACAATAATGAAAGCATAATATAGTAAATACAAAACCAGTAACATAGTCATTTATTACAATTATCAATTATTATGAACTGTACATCACTGTATCTGCTACAATTTTATACAACTGGTCACACAGTAGATTTCACTACACCAGCATGTCCCCAAACATGTGGGTGATGCTTTATGCTACCTCACCACGGGTATGACGTCACTAGGCAATAGGAGTTTTTCAGCTCTACTGTAATCTCATGGGACCATCCTCGTACATGCGTTTCATCTTTGATGTGTGGCATCATTATGCAACACATGACCATGGATAGCAATACTATTTCCAAATCATACCCTGGATTCTTCCTCTTCTCCCCGCTGCCTCATTGTGTTGGCAGTTTTTCCTATCCTCATTCACCTGGATCATAGCAGTAGCCATCTAACCAGTTTATTTCCTTTATTGACATCCTATATTATAGTATTTATCGCCACCATAGCCTGGGTTATCATCTATAAATGAAAATCAGTTCACGACTTTTTCACATTTAAAACTATCAGAGGCTTCCCATCAGAGTATAAACCCTACCTCCTTCCCACGGCTTGCACAGGTTCTTCACGGTCTGCCACTGGCTACTGCCCCCACTTCATTCCACACCATCCTTGAGCTGGCCACCAAGTTCATCCACGGTGTCTTTTGTCACGTGTGGGCTTTTGCATAACTGCCAGAGGGACTTCACACTAGGAGGCATTTCCAGCCTGATACACTCTTTTCTATGACATTCATGCCACAGATTGCTTCTTATTGTTCAGATTTCAGAAACAACTTTCCAGATGGTCTCAATCAGCTGTCCTGATTCTCTTGTCCACTCCACAGTAATCCCTGCTCAGTGTAAATCACTATTTCCTAGTTTTCAAATGATTAAATAAATGTATTGATATATTCGTTGATGTGCTTCCTCTCTGTCTGGCTCATGAGGATGTGTATTATCTGAGAGAAGGAAGTAATTATTCAATACTATTTCTCCAGTTCCAGGTACAGAGGCATGTCTAATATAAAATTACCATCCTAAAGTATTTGTTGAATTAAGCAACGTGAAACATTTATTTGAATAGTGTACATCAAATGAATTTGGTACAAATGCACAATTTATATGTCAAATCTACCTTAATACTTTCCTCATTAGTGTGCTATAATTAAAATACAATTATGTGACAATACTGCATTGTGTGATGGTTTTCAATGACTTATGATCTTGTCTTTATCAACTTGGATAGCTATAACAAATTATCATGGCTGATATACAATAAAAATTGATTTCCCACAGTTTTGGAGGCTGGAAAGTTCAAAGTCAAGGCAGCAGTAAGCAGGTTTAGTGTGTAAGCAGGTGAGTGTGTACTTCCTGGTCATAAATGGTTTCTTTTATGATGTCTTCAGATGGTGGAAAGGAGGCACTAATCCCCCCATGAGACCTCCACCTTTATGACCTAATCACCTCCAGGAGGCCCCACCTCCAAATCATATTGGGGATTAGGTTTACTCATAAAAATTTTGGGGAGATAAAAGCATTCGGTCTCTAGCATATCTCTTATTATCATCCACAAAGAAAACACAGAATAAAATAATTATCATTAGGAACTCACAACTCCCTGAAACATATCTATGGGTTTCAGTTTTTGAATGTACTAGACAAGCATTGAGTCAGTCTCCTCTGAATGTCTGGAATCAACTGAGTTTCTAAATGCAGGATTTTGAGATTAGTGGTAACTGAAGGAACTCCTGATTTCTTCCTTGAGAGGCCTGGACTAGGCATAGTCAATCTTCCATTCTAATATCTCAATAAAATCATCTAAGTACAAAGCTGATCTCCTGAAGAGTCTGACAGAGGAATTCAGTAGTTATAATTTAACTTAATTTAACTAGTTCTCATGACTGGAGTCTAGGACTCCTAACTCATAAACATAAAAGTATGTGCCAATAAGTTAATTTCAGATAAAAAGATGGAGGAGTCTATGTGTTTTTTCTTTGTTTTTATTTTATTCTAATGTCCAGGGATGATTCATTACTGTATAGATATTGCTATTGCATGAGCAAAAAATTCTGTATTTCCATAGTAAAGGGAAAAGGATGTATAACCTCATTATTGATATAATGCCATTAAATTAGTTGAAATGCTATGACCACAGTGTCTTTGGCAAGGCTGGGCACCCTCATGGGAACTGAAACTTGATGTGAAATTAACATATTGTATTAGCTAATGCACAATGTAGTGACACATCATACGTGGGCAGCAGCAATAGCTGATTGTCTGTATAGTTGATCTTGTCTATTATAATTTTTTTAAAATGATTTTTGTGTATGTGTGTGTGTTCCAATCAATTTTATTTATGAACACTAAAGATTCATGTTAATTTTCATGTATCATAAAAGTCTTTTAAAAAAATTTAAAATTATAAACACAATTCCTAGCTCACAGGTCATAAAAAGCAGGCAGCAGGCTGGATTTGACCCACAGGCCATAGTTGGCTGCCTCTTAAACAGGCTTTTATACATTATGCAAAGTGTTTCAAATTCCAGAGACTTTGGAGACTTTTCGTTTTTTAGATTTCTCATTTTAAAACATATATAATACAAGTTTTCTTTCTGGATCAATATACTTACGTGAGAGAAAATAATTCAGAAAAAAATAAAATCCTTACTTAAAAAAAGGGAAAAGTTGTAAAACAAACGTTTCGTCTTAAAATATATTTAGGAAATGTAAAATTAAAGATTAAAAATTTTATTTTATGCAACAAAATAATATACATTAATCTGGCACATAATTTCTCAGTTTTTACTTTAGAAAAAAGACAGTTAAGAAAAAGGTTTATAAATTTCTCAGTCCCTTTTATACAAAGTTGCAACTGAAACGAGCAATCACTTAGGTGTACAACCATCAACTCTGAATATAATATGAATTATACCTAGGAACTATAATTTACCAAGATGAGTTTTGCCTGCTTTGTGAAAAATGCACAATTATATCACAGAACGTTGTGGTTTCTACAATTTGTAACAATTTTGAAAAGGAAACTCCTGCCTCCATACTATAAGGAAACAAGAATACTCTTTCCATAGTCATCATCCTGTATTAAAAAAAAAAAAAAAACTTTATAGTCTGATTTACCTTTGTCAAAGGTAAAATGATTCACATTTGCATGGATTATTCTGATTCTCAGTAGTTCCTAAACACAAAACAAATTTTGCATGAACCTTTATCTGGGTTTTCCAAAGCAAGTATTATACTGGCAAAAGTCCATGAGCCGAAGAAAAAGATACTGAACATAAAAGGTTTACCAACTTTATCCTTTCTAATTTTACAATAGCTTCAGGTATTGAGACCTAACTGATTTCCTGTGCCTATCCATTGTGAACACATCTCAATCATCTACTTGTAATACTCCTCAGCATCATATTTTTGTCGTTGCTTTATTGTGTGACGTAGAAGATCCTTTCGTCCAGCTTCAATCATCTGTTCTTCCCAACACTTCATTTCATTATGATAACGAATTTCATCCTCTTTAGCAAGCCGAATATATAATTCCTTTTCAGAATCAGACAGATTTTTCCAGTTTTCCTTTACAGTCTTCAGCTTTTCCTGCGGTGAATCACCCTTAGCTTCTTGGAATCTGTCAGCTACATAAACGTTATAAGCTGAATGAGGTCTTTTTGGTTTTCCAAGCAGTGTTAACTCTTTTCTTTTTGTCATAGCTTTCCTTTTAAATGCTTGTCCATGATTTCTTTTTCCAAAGATGTAATCTGACTTGGAGTTAGCTGTTCTTTAAATCTGCTTATCTTTTCTTTGTATACCTGCCAGTCCGCCCTATAAGCATCTTGATATATTTTTTTCTTTGAATCAGGAAGTTCCCTCCAAAGCTTGGCAATTCTTCTAATTAGTTCTGTAGGTTTTGCATCTGGGTTCTCAGCTCTAAATATGGGTAGTCGTTCTTTAGAAAATCAAAGGTAAGAACTTACAGGTTTCTTTGGACAACTTGCCAAGACAGATGAAAAACACTTCGGTAAATACGCAAAACTGAAGGGGGAGCGCAGTCGACTCCCACAGCCGGTGCACAGCTCCGCTCGGACCTTCCCAGCGCACTCAGCACGCCCCACATGCTCCGGAGAAACGCCATCGCTCCAGCGGATGAGGCAGTAACCCGGCCCCAATCTCGGAGAACCTCCTGACACTACAGAACAACCCCAGCAATCACAACTAGAACCCGCGTGCTACCCTCCAGGGTTTTCTAAAATGATGTTTTTATAAGAGAAAAGCAAATTACAGAGAACCAGCAAAATTAAGGCCCCAGACTGTTACTGTGAACAAGTCCTTGACATCATTCTATCCCACCATATTCTTATACTGGTTTAAGAATTTAGAGCTAGAAGTTTTAATATATAAAATGATGATAAAACTATCAGGCCTCTATGGTGTTTTTTTTTGAAAATACTTGCTATTATTTTATCTCAGAGGAGACAAACCCATGGAATGATATTTTCTTAACACAAACTCCCTGTTTGCTTGAGTTTGCACTTGTTAAATTTTGACTGAGAGTTAGTCCACAGAAAGAGCTAAAAAGAGAAATCTCTCATAGAATCGCTGCCAGGCCTATAACAAAAGCCACCCTGCTGGTTGTAGCTCTAATAATAAACTCTCTTTTATACAGGCCTTTCAAAGTTACAGGGTCACAAAGTGCCTTGAAATAAATTTCAAAGGGAACAGTAAATTCTGGAATCACACCCAAACTCTTTATGTTCATGACTGTAACAGAGTTAATAAATTGTGGGCATAAATGAATAACTGCAATGTCCTGCTTGGAAACCCAGTGGTGAGTATGTTCATCAGATAAAAATGACCAGGTGTTGACAGGCAATAGAAAGGAATTATGAGCAGCAGGGGTTTAGTATCGATACCTCAGGAATTTAACTTATGTGTCAGAAACAAGGCTAGGGCTCTGGGAAAGGAAGGCGCAGAGATGGATGTACTTTGCAGACTATTACTGCAAAGCTTGGTATAAAGAGAAACAGGAGACCGAGCTGATTATCATATTCATGAGTTTGTCAACAATAATTGGCCAAAGCCTAGTTAACATAGAAACAGTAAGAGTCTTGACCGTTCATTTTCTGGGATTATCTCCTATGCAAAGCCTGCAGGAGCCCAACCATTCCCTACTTCACATAAAGATGATTAATTTTCTTCCTTGTCTTTTTTTCTTCCTCCCATCAGTATTGAGAAAGAACAAATAATTTGAATGGAAGACTTGGCATATTTTAGATCCAAGACAGAGACCCTGCAGTCTCAGTTCTCTTCCACATCTAAGGGGACTGCTGACATTTGAAATTTCATGAAGGAGGGTGGAGTGGAACCTCTACAACATGTTAGGACCTGGTTCTCTTAAACGGAGATATTTTCTTCCCTATTCTAAACTCCCAAAGCATCTCACTTCTTTGAGACTTAGCATTTTCTACTTTGTGTTACACTTTACATAAATGTCATTTTTAACTACATGTTCTCTCTCTGATCACCTCTAATCACCTTTAAGAGAAATCTGGGCCGGGCGCGGTGGCTCAAGCCGGTAATCCCAGCACTTTGGGAGGCCAAGACGGGCGGATCATGAGGTCAGGAGATCGAGACCATCCTGGCTAACATGGTGAAACCCCGTCTCTACTAAAAAATACAAAAAAATAGCCGGGTGCGGTGGCGGGCGCCTGTAGTCCCAGCTACTCGGGAGGCTGAGGCAGGAGAATGGTGTAAACCCGGGAGGCGGAGCTTGCAGTGAGCTGAGATCCCACCACTGCACTCCAGTCTGGGCCACAGAGCGAGACTCCGCCTCAAACAAAAAAAAAAAAAAAAAGAGAAATCTGTATGCTAATTTCTTGTCTCATTGACTAATATTTTGTATATTGTACAGTATCGGTAAATATTCCTCATTTTCTGTATTTTTATCTCCATGGTAAGAAATTCCAAAGTATGCTTTGTTAGTTTCCTGATTTATTATTTTTTTGTTAGCAAAGGCTTTTTTATGTCTAGCTTACTATATATTTACTTGCTAAAGTCTATATTTATTTTAGTTAATTCTTCAAGGCAGTGAAGAATTCTTCTCTGATTTCTGCTAACCTATACATCACATATATGATTTTCATGTATTGGCATTTACAAAGTTGCCTTTATTGTTAGCACACTGTAAAATCTATTGTAGGTAAAATCTAACTTCTCAAGGCAACTTGGAATTATGTTAATATATCATATCTCTGATTATGTCATTAAGTAACTATTGATTTGGAATTAGGTACCATTTCCTGCTTTACTATAAATTCTCTTGACCCAAAGAAAGATTATTAGTCACTGAAGCCAAAACTTTCATTTAGTGCTAACCATTTTGCCAATATTTTACCAAATTACAATCTTTAATCTTGAACATAACACTTGCAGGGACTGGAGGTTGAAATCATCCTGTTCCATCTCTGGGCATCTTTTCTGATGTAAAGTCTTCCTGAACTAAAACCAATATGTACTGAATTTTTCTTCAGTGGTCTTTGTCACAGACCTTGTAGGAAAAAAAAAAAAAAAAAAAAAAAAAGGAAATATCTTATCCATAGACAGCCAAAACTTTTTTAAAGTAGTTCCATTCTCCCACTGAATTTTCCTCATTTTGTGTAGTTTGGAGACTATTCACTGATGTAAACCCTGCCTGCTAACTGGGTTTGCTTGCGTTGCTGAGAGTACCCTAAATTAGGTCAAGTAGTGCCAGGAGTGGGACAGGGCATGTTTTGTGCTAAAGTTATGGTCTCTGTGAAGCTGAGGTTCACAGTAGGACATTTTTAAAATAGCACAACTCTGTTGAATAATGTTGAGCTTACAACTGAAAACCTTGTTTGTTTTTAATCTATGCATTTATTCATTCCTTGAAATATGGAAGCCCCTGTAAGTACACTGGTGAATTAGGTCAACATAGACCTCGTTCTCACAGATCTTAAAATCTAGAAGGCAAAAAAGTCAATTAACTCAGTGATATTTAGCTGCACAAAACATAATATGATAGGTGTAGCATGGGAACCTGGAACTACAGAGAAGGAGTGCACATCCCAGTGAAAGGCCAGCTATGCTGACTCAGAGGACTGGAGAAGAACTGGAGGCTTAAGCACTGGAAATGGTGGTCTCCTGCAGAGACTGGTGGTAGAACAGACAGAAGTGGGATCAGAAAATCAATATTTGGGAGGCAGATTTAGCAGGATTTAGTGATTAATCATATGTGGAGTAGTAAAGGAAAGGAGAAACGCAAGATGATATCAGATTTGTGGGTTGGGCACATGGCTAGATATGTGGAAACAGGGAAGAAGAGGAGAGAGGCAGGATTGGGAGAGTAGAGAGGCAGCGTTGGGTAGTACCTGAGATCACATATGAACAGGGTAATGACAATTGAAGAGGCCTCAAACACAGACACAATCAAAATAGAAGGGATGATCCCAAGTTCAAAAATTCAGTGATTTCAACACATTGACTAGAAATGCAGAAGAAAAAGGCTGGTGTCAGGGAACCCAAGGGGCAAGGAGTTTGATACAGAAGGAGAGAGTCAACAATGTCAGAAAGTACACAAAATTCACAGACATCAAAGCCTTATAAAATTAATTTCATTGTTGATAAGAAAGCTATTCATGACTTAAAAAGTGATTTTGGTGAAATGGTGGAGGCAGAATGTAATATATCCAAAGATCAGGGGAAAATAAAGAAGACGAGAAAGTGACTTTGGCAACAAAGTTCAGAGATCAGATCAGATGGAGTAGCAAGGCCTGTGAGGGGAAGGGTATTTTTAAGATGAAGACATTGGGATACTGATTAAAGGGGCCTGGCACAAAAGGAGACACTAACAGCCTGTGAGAGAAGAGGAAGTCAGTAGAATTCTCCCAAGGGAAATGTTCTCCATAAAGCTTCTTCTTTTGAAAAAAATTAAAGAGCTTTATTGAAGTATAATTTGTATATCATAAAATTACCTCACTGTAAGTGTGCAATTTAGTTATTATAGTCATTTATAGAGTTGTGCATCTATCTCTGAAATCCAGTTTCAGAACATTTCTGTAATCTCCAAATGCTTTCTCATGCGGGCTTGCAGGTCTTCCTTGCTCCCAACGCCCTCAACCGCCAATCTGCTTTTTGTTTTAACAAATGTGGCTGTGCTAGGCAATTTAATCCTATACTGTGTAACATCTGTGTCCGTGTTCTCTCACTTAGCATAATTTTTGTAGACTCATCTGTGTTCTAGTATGTACTCTTTTATTTACTGAATAGTTTAGTGGACATACTACACTTTTATTTATCTCTTCAAATGTTGATGGATATTTGGATTGTTTGCAATTTTAAGGTGTTACTAATAATGATGTGAAAAAACATATGCATATTTTCATACAGACATGTTTTCATTTCTCTTGGATACATTCCTGGGAGTACAGTTACTGGTTATATGATAAGTTTATGTTTCATGTTTTAAGAAAATGCCAACCTGTTTTCAGAGTGGCTATATCATTTTGTATTCCCATCAGCACTGTATAAGTGTTCTTAGTCCTCTGTATTTTGTCAACAATTGATACTGTCTGTCTTTTAAAATTATAGCTTATCTTAGTGGGTGTTCAAAGTTATTTCATCTTGTTTCAGTTTTGTCTTCTAAGGACTAATAATGTTAAGCATCTATGTGCTTATTTACCATTCCTATATTTTCTGTGATGAAATTTCTATTCAATTTTTGTGTCCATTTGTAATTGAGGTGTTTGTTTTGTTATTATTAAAAAATATGAATTACTTGCAATCCTTTATTAAATATATGATTTACAGATTTTTCTTCCAGTTTGTGGTTTGTCTTTTCATTTTCTTAATGATGTCTTTTGAAGCACAAAGTTTTAAGTTTTTTGGTTCAATTTGTCCATTTGTCCTTTTTAGAGATAATACTTTTGGTGTTCTATTTAAAAACTTTGTGCTCAAAACAAAGTAATAAAGAATTTTCTTCTGTTTCCTTCTGATAGTTTTATAATTTTAACACCTACATTTATTTATATAATGAATGTTGAATTAATATTTGTATACAATATGAGGTAGAGATCTATGTTTATTATTTTGCTCTGGATATTCAATTGTTCTCACACTATTTATTTGTGAAAAAAAAAACCCAACACTATTCTTTACCCATTAAATTTCCTTGGAATCTTTGCCAAAAGCCAAATAACCGTAAATGTTCTCTTTATAGTTTTTAAAAATAATTATTAAAACTAACTGCAGTGTGTAACACTGCTTTCTGCTAAATTTTAACAAAATTAAATCAATTGTTTAAGAATTACAAGTTGAACAAATTAGAAACACATTTTTTTGAAAATACTTGGAATAAGATGTTAACAAATCTTAAGAATACACTTATCTTCAATTATCCATAGATATTGTTATACCATTAAAGTAAGTATAAATTTGAAATATGTTCTTAGTCAGACAGAAATCTCAGGAAGCTGACAAAGGTTGGGGAACACAATATTTCCCTTAAAAACAGTAAGTCAAGTCCACACAGAAAGTAAACCAGTTAAGGCTGGGCACAGTGGCTCACGCCTGTAGTGCCAGCATTTGGGACGCTGAGATGGGTGGATCATTTGAGGTCAGGAGTTCGAGACCAGCCTGGACAACATGGTGAAACTGTATCTCTATAAAATTACAAAAATTAGCTGGGCATGGTGGTGCACACCTGCAATCCCAGCTACTTGGGAGGCTGAGACAGGAGAATTGCTTGAATCCAGAAGACCAAGGTTGCAGTGAGCTGAGATTGTGCCACTGCACTCCAGCCTGGGCGTCAGAGCAAGACTCCATCTCAAAAAAAAAAAAAAGAAAAAAAAAAAGAAAAAAGAAAAAAAAGAAAGTGAGGCAGTTAAAAGTGGAGCTTCTTTAGTTTATAGGCCTTACGTGGAATCAGTTTATGGCATCTGCCTGGTACATGCCTGATGGGTGAATCAGGCAGTGATTGGTCATGAGGCCAAATATCAGAGCCAAGAGAAGAAAGCACAGCTTAGTAATAAGTGGACAAGAATGTGATAAAAGGGTCAATTGAAACAAAAACTCAGTATTAAAGATCAAAGCTAAACAGTTATTCTCAATTAGGCTTTCCTGGATTTTGAGATTAAAGGAAGCAAGAATAGTTTTTGCCAAATCTGAAAGAATCCTATTGAATAATATTTTGCTGTAGTCTAATCCTAAAATAGGACGTAGAAACATTTTTTTTCTTGAGTGCCTACCATATGTTGGTACTGTTTTGAGTGTTTTCATGCAGATTTCCTTCGTCTGATTTTAGATACCATATTGTGTTGGTCCATTTTGTGTTGCTATACAGGAATACGTGATGCTGTGTAATTTATAAAGAAAAGAAGTTTATTTGGCTCAAAGCTTTTCAGGCTATGCAATCATGGTGCCAGCATCTGCTAAGTGAAGCCTCAGGAAGCCAACAATCATGGGGGAAGGTAAAGGGGGAGAAGGCATGTCACATGATGAAAGAGGCAGCAAGAGAGAGGAGGAGGCTCCGTTTAACAACCAGTTCTCAAGTGAATAATAGAGTGAGAACGCACTCATTACCATGGGTAGAGTATCAAACCATTCATGAGGGATCCATACCCATGACCTAAACACCCTACCAGGCCCCACCTCCAATACTGAGGTTCGCATTTCAATATGAGATTTAGAGGGGACAAACATGCAAACTATATATGAATAAGAATTTTAAAAAGAAGTGAAAGAAAATTGCTCAAGGCACAAAGGACCTCAGTCCAGATTTAAGAACAATCCTCTTTCCTTTGATTTATTTCAGCCCGCAAACTAAAGAAATATAGTATGTTTTTTTGCACTTTACTCTAACTTTCAAAGTTTACACACCCAGCCCCTGTGAAATTAAAGAATGATCCATCAAAATGGATGACACTTAAGTCACATTGACTGTAATTTTTGCCAGTAGTCCACCACTATAACCCCCATTTAAAGAACATGGTCTCAAGCTTCGCATGCATAAAGTTCACATGGGAAAAATTTAAAACACATCCTCCTGGTGGGTTTAATAACCAACGATTCTGGTTTAATAGATCAGGGATGGGACCTCATATAAGTGTTTAAAGAAATGTTTTATAACAAAGAAAAAAAGTAGTGATTTGTGTGGTCACAGATGAAATTTTGAAATTTTTCTCTGTGCTTCATGTTTATTTTCCATGTGGGTAATGGAATATATTATGAATTGATTCAAGGATTTAGATATCATAGGTCTGGTTGCAGTTATCACAGGTAATGATAACGGAAATCCAGAAAATTAGAAGATGATAACCACAGCTAAGATTCAGGAGAAACAGGTCAGATTAGACAACCACTCACTGGGGGAGCCCAGATGTGCATCTAGTCTGATTACCCACTGGGGAAGAAAGAGTTAAAGCCATTAGTTTTTCATCCATTTCTCCCTGAAAAGTAGACTAACGATCTAGTCTTACTCTTTATAAACATAAGTTGATAATTTGACCTCTTGGCAGTAAGAGAAATGATAGTTAATTAAAGGAAAATCATTATCTGTGGAATGCTAATGGTTGGGTGTCCCTGTTTTAGAAATGTTTATAGAAAACAAACCAATGATCTGTGGATTTTAGAGGGCTGACTCTCCAAAAAATGTCATATAAGATCTATAACTCTCTGGGTCTATAAAGTGGAGATGCTTCCTATTACAAATACTCATCACTCTGTGAGGTGACCCACAAATCTCTGCTAGAGACCTCATTTCAACCTGGGACAGACGGCCTGTGTCCAGTGTGAGGAAGGAAAGTTTTAGAGAGCCACACTGAATGCCCCCAGTTTTCTCGGCTTTGCTTTTGTTCTTGATTGTCTGGGTCCTTGAAACTATTAGTGAAACTGGATTCTGGGCAAGATCTATGATTAATTTGATCTGATTTGACAACCCAATCATTTGTGTTAGATCAATTAGTCTTCATAGTGTTATCAGAGACGTTCTCATCGGTTAAAACCTTCCACCACAGTACCCTGCAACACACTGATTTACCCATTAATTAAATGATATCATGGGAGCCTGGTAACTCACTGTAGTTTCAAAAGTTTCTTGGACTAGTCAAAGGACATAGTTGGTATGCTTATACAAGATGGGTCCTCAAGCGCAATTGTTCATTGTAAGAAAAGAAACCAAAATTATAGTTTTGATGTTATAATCGAAATTTAAAATTTAAATATTTTGAATATTTTACTTCTAACATATTTAAAATGGTAAAAACATAATAACATTTTTTCAGTTGTGGTTAATGTTAGGCTTCCGAGCCCAAGCCTGCAGGTATACATCCAGATGGCCTGAAGTAACTGAAGAATCACAAAAGAAGTGAAAATGCCCAGTTCCTGCCTTAACTGATGACATTACCTTGTGAAATTCCTTCTCCTGGCTCAGTAGCTGAGCACCTTGTGACCCCTGCTCCTGCCCTCAAGAGAACAACCCCCTTTGACTGTAATTTTCCACTACTTACCCAAATCCTATAAAACTGCCCCACCCCTAACTCCCTTTGCTGACTCTCTTCTCAGACTCAGCCCACCTGCACCCAGGCGATTAAAAAGCTTTATTGCTCACACAAAGCCTGTTTGGTGGTTTCTTCACATGGACGCGTGTGACAGTTAATATAAAAATAGATACTCCAAATCAGTGTTGGAGAAATAAAATTACTTTATAATTATTTGGCTTGTAAATGTTGTGCAAAGCTGCACTCCACATGGTGGGTACTACATATATACAGTTTTCATTATTTTACATTTAGTACTTGCTTGACCTTGGACAACTCTCTTAATCTGTTTGACTCAGTTGTTTGATATGTCAAATGAAAAACATGAAGGACCAGAGGAAGCGGAAAACAAGAATGAAAGATGAGGAATGAGAAAGTGGAAGAATGGAGGATGAAGAGGAGGAGGAGGAGGATTAAATAAGGGGAAGATGAATGTATATGACAGCACTTAGAATAGACTCTGACACCTTATAAGTGCTATATAAATGTTAACTAGTATGATTTTTAAATTTTTAAAATTTTTAGATATATAATATTTTTAGACAAAAATTTAAAAATGTTTAGGCATAATTGTACATATTTATGGAGAACAGTATTCTACATGTGTATGTATATGTAAGTATACATATATAAATACATATATATGTAAATCAATGTGTTTTATCCCTTTTTTTTTTTTTTCTTCAGAAAATGAGCATACAAATATCTACATGCAGTACCATGGGTATTCTAAAGTCCATCCTTTACCGAATTATCAGAAAAGACTGTATGTAACATTTCTTAATAAATGTATAAATAATTTTCTTATAAATGCCTCGATGGTTAAAATATAGGAAGACAGAAGTTTGCTGACAGTATTGGAAAATAAAAGCAAAATATCCTGCTATCTCAGAAAGTCTCTCCATTAATGAAGCAGAGTTTTGCTATTAAATAAACATTAAAGAAGGTCGTAATGCCCATCACAGGCACTTCCTAAAGGGAGCACAAAATCAGAAAGAAATCTGACCCTTTTACGTAGCTAGGAAGATACAATGCAATACATATATTTTTGCAGGATAAACAACCAGTACTCAAGTAAGAGAAGGTAACAGCACCATTTGCAATATACTGTTGATTCTAAATTCACCTAGTAAAAAAATTGGCTATCTGTTAGTTAATTGCCTTTATCCAGAAGAAAAATGGAACTTCTTGTATCTTCTTGACAAGCAGGTAGTTTTACAACTAGAAATCAAACACCTAAATTAAAGTCTCACTCTCCTGCCTAGGAGGGGAGACAGAGGCACTAACGTCCTTGACATTCAGATTTCAAAGAGATGGCTCCCAAGCCCCCGAGGAAAACATTTCTGGTTATAAAACTGGAGAGGAGCTTATTTAGTGTTTAAACAGGTTTACATACCTCTCAATGGTACATGGAAAGGATTTACAATGAGCAGTTTCCTAAGGGAAATGCTCTAAGTTAAAGAGGGGAGGTCTCTTTCCCCTTTTCACCAGGGAAATTTTCAAAATTTCTCTTCAGATTCTTATTTGCCCTTATGGTAGCATAGCCTTCTGACAAAAATTAGATTTTATTAGAGTTTAAAATAAAACAGATGTTCTACAAATGAGGTTGTTACTGATTTTATATTTCCTCACATTCATTTACTTATTCTTCCCAGCTTTCGATTCCACAAGGGCTTGTTAATAAATCCCCAAGGAGCTGTTTGCCTGTGTCCCCAAAAGTCTATAGAATATTCTGTGATTAATAAAAACAGACACACAGAAATCTTCTGAATAGAAATTCAGAATCCTAGCTTGTCCCTTCTTCTAAGATAATTTAGATGTTGCTAAGCATGAAGGCTATGGGCTTATGACCACTTCATGTTTTATTTTTGATATGAAATAATGCTCTTTTACAAAATGATACATTTCTAGAAAAAGGGTCCAGTGGAAAAGATTAGATTGATGCGACACAATCAGAGTTTTTTCAAAATGAGCAGAGCGACTGTTCCAATATCAACATTAACAGTGGTGTCCTGATCATTTCCCCTGTTAATGCTAAAATGAACATAGATTTCTTCCTTCATTAAATACCAACATTTCGATCATTTGCCAGAGAATATTAATCACTGGCTTCATAGAAGGCTCTAGGAAGAGTAAGTGCTCTCCGCAAGACCAGTCTGGTTGCTGTGAGTATTCACAGACAAATGAAGTCCAGCTGCTTATTCTCACCGCGTAACAACAAGATGCAGACAAACTGGGAAAGAAAGGAGTTTATGTTTGCAATGGTTACAGGAAGAACGCAGAGTAACTCACCAGACCAACTGAAAGTCATAACTTTTTTCTTTAGCTTATATATACAATTCAGGTTTATGCCTATGTGCCGGAGTCTTCCTTTCTCCTTCCTTCCTTCCTTCCTTCCTTCCTTCCTTCCTTCCTTCCTTCCTTCCTTCCTTCCTTCCTTCCTTCCTTCCTTCCTTCCTTCTTTCTTCCTTTCTCTCTTTCTTTCTTTCTTTCTTTCTTTCTTTCTTTCTTTCTTTCTTTCTTTCTTTCTTTCTTTCTTTCTTTCTCTCTCTCTCTCTCTCTCTCTCTCTCTCTCTTTCTTTCTTTCTTTCTTTTTGAGGCGTAGTTTCACTTTTGTCACCCAGGCTGGAGTGTAATGGCACCATCTCGGCTCACTGCAACCTCCACCTCCCGGGTTCAAGGGATTCTCCTGACTCAGCCTCCCAAGTAACTGGGATTATAGGCATGTGCCACCATGCCTGGCTAATTATTGTATTTTTACCAGAAATGGGCTTTCACCATGTTGGCCAGGCAGGTCTTGAACTCCTGACCTCAGGCGATTCACCCTTATCGGCCTCTCACAGAGTGTTTCTTAATCAATCTAAGCTTAACTAAAGGTCTTCATGTAGGAAGGTTTTTTAGATTTGTTCTTGGACTGGATTAAAGGGTTGAGAAAGTCCAGGTGTGGTTTTAATTTTTTTTTTTTTTTTTTTTTTTTTTTTTTTTTTTTTTTTTTTTTTTTGCATTTCAGCCCTTGTACTCAGGCACCAATTTCTCCAGCTCTTTAATATTTATCTTATACATTCATTATTACAGCAAAGGGATAATGCAGACTTAGCTGCTTGTGGAGCTCTGGCCTGCCACCAGAGGACTGAACCCAGAAAGACTACCTCTGTCAAAGGACAGGGCCCCTGGAGGCCTCCCCAAAAGGTGATGCCTCAGATAAATACTGAAGAGTAATTTGCCAGGTGAGAAAGCAGGATAAGGCATTTCAGTCAAACCAAAGCATAAAGACTTGAAAAAAGGTATTTATTTGGAAATAAGTATTTGCGTGTGTGTTTGTGTATGCATGTGGTGGTGGTGGTGGTGATTATTTAGTGAGTTAGAGAAGTGTCAAGAAAAGGGCTAGAATGTGAGTTAATAGCTATGTCATCCTGACCTTAAGCAACAGTATGCTATGTAAGGCATTTTGCATTTCATCCTGAAGACGGTTCTGACAGATTTCAGAGAGATGGAAAATCATTAGTTGTATTGTTGTAATAAAATTTTCCCTTTTGACAGCCTGAAATAGGTGGAGGAGGCAGCACCAAGGAAGTTGTGCAGCACAAGGCTGGCAGGATGGCAGGGCTTGTGTTACCAGCAGATTCGATGTAAGGAGGAATTTAGTGGAGCTTGTCTAAGGTGAGAGGTTTAAGGACATCACATTTGAGAATTAGGTCTTACAGTTGTAAATTTAGCCTTAATCAAGCAAATTTGTAGCTGATTGCTGCTAAAACTTGCACTACTGAATGTAGAATTCCTGGGGTGTTTCTTATCTGTAAAAAAAAAAAAAAAAAAAAAAAAAAAGCAGTGACTATTTTATAGCCAGCCTTCTCTCTTGAGTACACGTGCCAGGAGAGTGAATGAGGAACAGGCAGCTGTCAGGTGGCTGCAGAGGACCCAGGAGGTCACCTCAATGAGTGGCTAATTTGGCACTGAGGCTGATGGGAAAGGCACCTTGTTGTAGTCCTTTTTGTGCCTGTTAATTAACTGCGTTAAATTTCAATTTTCTTAAAATGCAGGAATTGAATAGATGACCACTGAAGACACTTTCAGCCCTCATGGTCTAAGACTCTTGATTGACATCATCTAATTTGGAGCTCGTGGCCTAGTTTTCAATTTTTAAACCTTCTATTTTTGATTTTCATGAGAAAACCTTTCTATGTCTGGTCACATCTACTTTATGTGAATGAATTAACTAGAGAGAAATATAGAATACCTTTCCTCCTTTTGTATTTAGGATAATCTTTTTCATGTCAAATAACAGTGAAGGTTATGCTTGTCTGTGAAATGGAAGTAGTATTCTGAAACTCATATAGATAATTAAAAAAAAAAAAAAAAAAAAAGAACATGATGTGATTTTGCCTAACTGGTAAGGTGCCACTTTGCAAGGCACACGATAGCGTCCACAGTGAAAGCTTCCACCTTCCTATGCTCTGCCTCAGATGGTCCCATTGGCATATCCCACTTCATTTTTCAAAACTAATTAGAATATATTCACTTTTGTCTGTTATATATTCAGGGAGAAACCCTATATCTATACAAATGAGGTGGACTTCCATTGCCAATCGAATTTACTAAAGGTCCCAGGCAGATGAGGGACTGTCAGAGAGATTTTCCCAAGGAAAGCACAGAGCAGAGATGGGCACCCTGTGCACAGGTCACTAGTCTGTATGCTGGAGGGTGTGCTGGAAACTGCTTAACAGTCCTTTGATAATTATAATAGTTATGTACAATAAAGTCGAATGGGAAGCAAACATCTCACATGGCAAGAGCAGGGGTGAGAGAGAGGGAATGGAAATGCCACACACTTCCAAACTCTAGATCTTGTGAGGACAGTACCAAGGGAATAAGTGTTAAACTATTCATGGAAACCCACCTCCATGAGCCAATCACCTCCCCTCAGGCCCCATCTCCAGCATTGGGGATTACATTTCAACATGAGATTTGGGGTGACAAATATCCAAACCCTATCATTCTGCCTCTTAGACCCCAAATCTCATGTTCTTCTCACATTAAAAAAGTACAATTATGCCTTGCAAATAATTCCCCAGTCTTAATGCGTTTCAGTATTAACTCAAAGTCCAAAGTCTAAAGTCCCATCTGGAGATGAGTTTCTTCCACCTAAGCCTGTAAAACTAAAACAAGTTATTTATTTCAAAGATACAATGCAAGTTCAAGCATTGGGTAAATATTCTCATTCCAAAAGGGAGAAATTGGCCAAAAGAAAGGGCAATGAACCCCATGCAATTCTGAAAGAGTACAAAGAGAGGAATTTTACAGCTGGGCCTCTGGGGATGACATCACATATCTGTAGAACTGTGATGCCCACCTGAGTCTTAAAGCCAGCAAGTTTTATTAAAGATTTCAAAAGGGGAGGGGGTGCAAGAACAGGGAGTAGGTCACAAGATCACATGCTTCAAAGGGCAAAAGAGGAGAACAAAGATCACATGCTTCTGAGGAAACAGGACAAGGGCAAAACAACTACTGATAAGAATCTAAGTTCAGTAGTGCACGTATTGTCTTGATAAACATCTTAAACAACAGAAAACAGGGTTCAAGAGCAGAGAACTGGTCCGACCTCAAATTTACCAGGATGGAGTCTCCCAATCCTAGTAAGCATGAGGGTACTGCAGGAGACCAGGGTGTATTTCGGTCCTTATCTCAACTCATAAGACAGACACTCCCAGAGCAGCCATTTATAGACCTCCACCCAGGAATGCATTCCTTCCCCAGGGTCTTAATTATTAATATTCCTTGCTAGGAAGAGAATTTAGCAATAACTTCCCTACTTGCACATCCATTTATAGGATCTCTGCAAGAAGAAAAATATGGCTCTATTCTGTCTGACCCTGCAGGCAGTCACACCTTATGGTTGTCTTTCCTCGTTCCCTGAAAATCACTGTTATTCTGTTCTTTCTCAAGGTGCACTGATTTCATACTGTTCAAACACACATTTTACAATCAATTTGTACAGTTAACACAATAGTGGTCCCGAGGTGACATACATTCTCACCTTACAAAGATAACAGGATTAAGAGATTAAAGTAAAGACAGGCCTAAGAAATTATAAAAATATTAATTTTGGGAACTGATAAATGTCCATATTAAAATGAAATCTTCACAATTTATGTTCAGAGATTGAAGTAAAGACAGGTTTAAGAAATTATAAAAGTATTATTTGGGAACTGATATATGTCCATATTAAAATGAAATCTTCACAGTTTATGTTCCCCTGTTGTGGCTCCAGCCAGTCCCTCTGTTCGGGGTCCTGACTTCCCACAACAGCCTCCAATTTTATATTTTCCCTTGGCACTGCTCTAGTAGAGATTCTATGTGAGGGTGCCACCCCTGCAGCAAGCTTCTGCCTGGGAACCCAGGATTTCTGATACATCCTGTGAAATCTAGGTGGACACTGCCAAGCCTCCTTCACTCTTGCACTCTACATGCCTACCAGGCTTAACACAACACAGAAGACACTAAATCCCTTTGGTTGTGCCCTTTGGAGTTGTGGCCCAAGTTGCATATGAGGCCCTTTCAGACTTAGCTGGAGCCAGAGCAGCCAGGATGTGAGGAGTAGCTACCTGTGGTGGAGCAGGGCAGTGGCACCACAGGCCTGGCCCTCAAAACCATTCAGTCCCCCTATGCCTCTGGGTATGTAATAGGAGGGACTTCTTAGAAGATCTCTGAAATGGCTTCTAGGCCTTTTCTCCATTGCCTTGGAAATTTGCACTTGGCTCCTTTTTCATTATGTGACTATCTCTAGCAAGTGGTTGCTCCACAGCTTTCTTGGATCCTTACTCTGATAAAGCGTTTTTTTT
>NW_022325670.1:0-1610 GCF_002776525.5 Piliocolobus tephrosceles | reverse complement strand
CTCCACGGGGCACTTCAGGGTCCCCAGACCAGAGGAGCAACACATTCTTGCCAGGGAGACCTAGGAGGGAGGGAGAAGGGGACTCAGTGGGAGTGGCTGCCTGTGTACAGCAGGTATCAGGGATGGGCATCACTCCCACATGGGATCTCCAGATTGGTTCTCACTCCTGCCTAGGGAGAGCCAGAGCTTTTCATAACCCTGAAGCACAGATGATGCCATCAGAGAGTGGAGTAGGGTAACTCTTCCCTCTGAAGTATCTAAGAAAATGCCAGGAGTACACAGACTAGTAAATTACACTCTGTGGTCTGGGTAAGATGAAAAAAATTGGAAACAAAAGAAAGGATATTTTGGCTAGATTAAGAAAAAAGAGACTTCAGACATTTACAAATTATGTGGAAATGTTAATTAATCCTCAAAACAAAGAATGACCATAACATCAGGATGTTTTAGAGGAGACACTTGCACAAACGGGTAGTGAGACTGGAATCGAATCACTGGGCAACACTGAGCACCTCTTCTAACTGAGGTCCTATCAGTAATAAAAACTGTGTAAAATTTATCAGATGAATAATATTTTATAACTATGTTTGTGATTGTGGCTGGGAAAGGAAGGAAAAGACATGTTGAAACTCACTAATATGTTCAATAACTTAGAGAGTGAGAACATCTCAATGGTCCGTGGGACAATTTCTCTAGTGGCACTGGTGGGGTGCAAAGGAGAAGGGGTTGGGGGAGCAAAGCACAGCCTGAGCCTCTCTACATGCACTGTAGTAGCCCAGCACAATGGGGACCTCTCAGACCTGCCAGGAAACCTGATACCAGACACTTCTTTCTTCCTCCCTTTGCCTGGAAAATGACCATCTTCTCTCCTTTTCAGGTGCGGTTCCTGGAGCAGCAGAACAAGGTTCTGGAAACCAAGTGGACCCTGCTGCAGGAGCAGGGCACCAAGACCGTGAGGCAGAACCTGGAGCCATTGTTCGAGCAGTACATCAACAACCTCAGGAGGCAGCTGGACAGCATCGTTGGAGAACGGGGCCGCCTGGACTCCGAGCTCAGAGGCATGCAGGACCTGGTGGAGGACTTCAAGAACAAGTGAGTTAAACAGGAGAAATGGACTCAATTTCCTGCAGCACACACTTCAAGACTATTGGGTGACCAGGGCCAGATGGGGGTAAGATTCCTAACAACCCATGTCCATGGAAACAGAAAGCACAAATTAGTCTCTAGGAGCAAACCTGCAAGAACCACAAATGGTTATGGGAGGATGGTGAGATTAAAGAAGTGGCAAATTTAGTAGCAGCAAAAATAATCTCTTTGGCTCTCTGTGGCAGAAAAGCTCAATTAGAATATATTCCATTCGAGAAAAATGTTGGATTCCAGGCTGCTTTTCTGTTTCATCCTACCCACCGGCTCTAATATGTCCCATGCCTTTCTTCCTGTAGATATGAGGATGAAATCAACAAGCGCACAGCAGCAGAGAATGAATTTGTGACTCTGAAGAAGGTGAGCAGTTGAAGCCAGGGGTTCAAATTCACTTAGAAGGACAGAAGTGGCTCTGTGTCTCCGCTCACCTGGGAGAGGAGAATCGGTAGGGGGACTAGAAGATGGGT
>NW_022325669.1:0-1610 GCF_002776525.5 Piliocolobus tephrosceles | reverse complement strand
ACCCATCTTCTAGTCCCCCTACCGATTCTCCTCTCCCAGGTGAGCGGAGACACAGAGCCACTTCTGTCCTTCTAAGTGAATTTGAACCCCTGGCTTCAACTGCTCACCTTCTTCAGAGTCACAAATTCATTCTCTGCTGCTGTGCGCTTGTTGATTTCATCCTCATATCTACAGGAAGAAAGGCATGGGACATATTAGAGCCGGTGGGTAGGATGAAACAGAAAAGCAGCCTGGAATCCAACATTTTTCTCGAATGGAATATATTCTAATTGAGCTTTTCTGCCACAGAGAGCCAAAGAGATTATTTTTGCTGCTACTAAATTTGCCACTTCTTTAATCTCACCATCCTCCCATAACCATTTGTGGTTCTTGCAGGTTTGCTCCTAGAGACTAATTTGTGCTTTCTGTTTCCATGGACATGGGTTGTTAGGAATCTTACCCCCATCTGGCCCTGGTCACCCAATAGTCTTGAAGTGTGTGCTGCAGGAAATTGAGTCCATTTCTCCTGTTTAACTCACTTGTTCTTGAAGTCCTCCACCAGGTCCTGCATGCCTCTGAGCTCGGAGTCCAGGCGGCCCCGTTCTCCAACGATGCTGTCCAGCTGCCTCCTGAGGTTGTTGATGTACTGCTCGAACAATGGCTCCAGGTTCTGCCTCACGGTCTTGGTGCCCTGCTCCTGCAGCAGGGTCCACTTGGTTTCCAGAACCTTGTTCTGCTGCTCCAGGAACCGCACCTGAAAAGGAGAGAAGATGGTCATTTTCCAGGCAAAGGGAGGAAGAAAGAAGTGTCTGGTATCAGGTTTCCTGGCAGGTCTGAGAGGTCCCCATTGTGCTGGGCTACTACAGTGCATGTAGAGAGGCTCAGGCTGTGCTTTGCTCCCCCAACCCCTTCTCCTTTGCACCCCACCAGTGCCACTAGAGAAATTGTCCCACGGACCATTGAGATGTTCTCACTCTCTAAGTTATTGAACATATTAGTGAGTTTCAACATGTCTTTTCCTTCCTTTCCCAGCCACAATCACAAACATAGTTATAAAATATTATTCATCTGATAAATTTTACACAGTTTTTATTACTGATAGGACCTCAGTTAGAAGAGGTGCTCAGTGTTGCCCAGTGATTCGATTCCAGTCTCACTACCCGTTTGTGCAAGTGTCTCCTCTAAAACATCCTGATGTTATGGTCATTCTTTGTTTTGAGGATTAATTAACATTTCCACATAATTTGTAAATGTCTGAAGTCTCTTTTTTCTTAATCTAGCCAAAATATCCTTTCTTTTGTTTCCAATTTTTTTCATCTTACCCAGACCACAGAGTGTAATTTACTAGTCTGTGTACTCCTGGCATTTTCTTAGATACTTCAGAGGGAAGAGTTACCCTACTCCACTCTCTGATGGCATCATCTGTGCTTCAGGGTTATGAAAAGCTCTGGCTCTCCCTAGGCAGGAGTGAGAACCAATCTGGAGATCCCATGTGGGAGTGATGCCCATCCCTGATACCTGCTGTACACAGGCAGCCACTCCCACTGAGTCCCCTTCTCCCTCCCTCCTAGGTCTCCCTGGCAAGAATGTGTTGCTCCTCTGGTCTGGGGACCCTGAAGTGCCCCGTGGAG
>NW_022325668.1:0-15632 GCF_002776525.5 Piliocolobus tephrosceles | reverse complement strand
GCAGGAAGAGCTACAAGCACTGAAGTGCTGCCACCGGCTCTCGGTCCCACAGTTCTCAGGCCCCTCTCTGGCTGCAGAGCCCTCTCCTCAGGCTGCCTGTCCTCTCCTGGCCTCCAGTCTCCCCTGCCCTCCCAGGTAGAGCTGGGGATGGATGCTTAGTGCCCTCACTTCTCTCTGTCTATACCAGCCCCATCTGAGCACCCATTGCTCACCATCAGATCAACCTCTGATTTTACATCTTGATGTAATCGCCACTGGAGCTTTACTTTGTTACTAAATTATTAATTTCTTGCCTCCAGTGTTCTATCTCTGAGGCTGAGCATGATAGGAAAATGATATCTGATCCTTTTCATTGCAGAAAATTGCCTGGGGCTTATTTCAGAACAACTTCCACTTACTTTTCACTGGCTCCCAAACTCTCTTCCTTGCAAGTGTTGTGAACCCCCACCCCTGCAGTATCCATGAAAGCACAAGTGACTAGTCCTGTGATGTACAAAGCCTGTATCTCTGTGATAATTTCTGTGCTCTTCGCTCTTTGCAATTGCTAAATAAAGCAGAGTTAGAATACAATGTATTCTTTTACTTTGCCTTGCTTTGGGACCCAAGTTTTGGGCTTAAACTTTTTTATCAGATAAATGAATATTTATTTTTAAAAGATAATCCATTCTTTATATATATAACTCACCTCCTTTAGAGAGGGTCATCAAACTTCAGCTTAGTATCGTGACATTTGGAGTGTGTTTCTAGATTAAATTCCATCTAACCTTTTGGCAAATGGAGTGGGAGGCATCTGGTCCACCAGTATCATCCACTCTGTTTTAACTGTCCACACCAGGAACTAGCATCCCATTCCCTCTGCCTTGGTTTCCAGGATCACTTTTCCCCTTATGCCAGGGCTCAGCCTAATTGTCCAGTTAACAAACATATTCTTGGCCAACTAGAGCAAGTCATTTGACAAAAGAATCAGATATGTGATTATCATTATAATTGCCCTCATGAGCAAGAAACTTGCCTGACAACATGTATCAAGCATAATTAAAATGTGCACACACTGAACTGTAATTATACTTCTAGAAATGTATCCTGAGGAAATAGAACAAATTCAGAAAGGTGTACACACATGGATGTTCATCACAAGAATCTTCACAACAGGGAAAAGTTGGAGACATTCAAGTTCAAAGACTCAGGCCAAAACTCCCAGCTGCTTACTCCCTGAAGAGTGAAGACAGTAGAAGAGGAAAATTTTCTTCTTCTCACAGGAGAAGGCTCTGATAGAGATCCACAGATATTGGGCCTAAGGCTCTGATAGAGATCCCAAGAAACCAAATCCATGTTGCTCAGAAGAGATGGTCCTATTCCTCTCTTTGGTGTGAACTCTCCTGGTTTAACTTCTATGAATGGGGAAGAGAAAACTCAGAATGAGGTTCAAGGTTGGTCTATTGACTTGTCCTGTCCCAGGGCCACTTCAGTCCTTGTTGCCTCCATGAGTGACAATTATCTTCCTAACTCTAAGATTCTCGTATCACTGAAGAAATTTACTTGAATTATACTGGTGTTTCTGGATACTGCTGTATTGGTATCCAACTGTGTTCATCTCCAAAAGTTCCCCCAGCAATATGGGAAGCTTCTCACACTGGCACTTCCTCACATTCTCTCCAGAACTTTCCTGACAGCAGACAGGTGAAGACTGACTTCCAAAATCTAAGCACTCTTACCACATATATATGTATCCTTGAGAAATAATGAAAAATAAAATAATTGACAAGAAAAATTATCTAGAATATAGCAATACAGCAAAAGGAAGTTACAAATTATCCATATAGGTTTAAATAAAATTAAAATCTTATGGTGCATGGACATTAAAAATGCAATAAAGAAATACTACAAACAACTCTATCGGAAATTTGACAGCTTAGTTTGAGAAGAATTGTTACTAATTCTTCTTTAAATGTTCAGTATAATTCAGTAGTAAGGCCGTCTGCACCTGGGTTTTTCTTTGTTAGAACACTTTTTATTACTGATTCAACCTCATTACTTATTATTGATCTGTTCAGGTTTTCTAATTCTTCTTGGTTCAATCTTGGTAGGTGTTTGTGTCCAGGAATTTACCCATTTCCTCTAGGTTTTCAAATTTATTGGCATATAGTTGTTCATAAGTAGTCACTAGTGATCTTTTGTATTTCTGTGTTATCCATTGTGACGTCTCCTTTTTCATTTCCGATTTTATTTGCATCATCTCTTTTTTCTTAGTCTAGTTAATGGTTTGTCAATTTTGTTTATCAGCTTTTTGTTTCCTTGATCTTTGGTATTTTTTAATCTCATTTTTGTTTATTTCTGCTCTGATCTTTATTATTTATTTCCTTCTACTAATTTTTGGTTTGGTTCATTCTTGTTTTTCTGGTTCCTCGAGGTACAACATTAGGTTGTTTATTGGAAACCTTTCTAGTTTTTTGATGTAGGCACTTATTGCTATAAACTTGTCTCTATATTAACTCTTCTCAACCTATTCCAAAAAAATTGAAGCAGAGGAAATTCTTCCTAACTCATTCTACAAGGCCAATATAATCCTGATATCAAAACCAGATAAGGACACAACATCGAAAAGAAAATTAAAAACCAATATCCCTGATGAACACAGAGGCAAAAGTTCTCAACAAAATACTAGCAAACCAAATCCAGCAACACATCAAAAAGAGAATACACCATAATCAAGTGGCATTTATCCCAGAAATGCAAAGATGATTCAACATATGATTAAATGTCATACATCACATTAATAGAATGGACAGAAGCCATATGATCATCTCAACAGATGCAGAGAAACTTTTGATAAAATTCAACATCCCTTCACAATAAAAACTCTTAATAAATTAGGTATAGAAGGAAAGTATCTCAATATAATAAAGTCCATATAGGACAAACCCATAGCTAACATTTTACTAAACAAGGAAAAGCTGAACGTTTTTCCTCTAAGAACTGGAACAAGACAAGAATGTCCTCTCACCACTTTCATGCAACATAGTATTGGAAGTCCTAACTAGAGCAATTAGGCAACAAAAAGAAATAAAGGGCATCCAAACTGGAAAGGAGGAAGTCAAATTGTCCCTGTTTTCAGATGACATAATATTTTACATAGAGAAACCTAAAGACTACAAAAATGCTTAGAATTGATAAACAAATTCAGTAAAGTTGCAGGATACAAAATTAATAAGCAAATACCAGTAGCATTTCTAAACCCAAAAACAAAACTAGCTAAAAAAATCAAGAAGGCAATCCCATTTACAATAACTATAAAAATGAAATAAAATTTCCAGAAATAAATTTAACCAAGGAGGTGAGAAACTTCTGCAAGGAAAACCACAAAACTCTGATGAAATAAATTGAAGAACATACATACAAATGGAAAGGTATCCCATGCTCATGGATTGGAAAAATTAATATTGTTAAAATGACAATACTACCCAAAGCAATCTACAGATTAATGCAATCCCTGTCAAAATATCAATGAAGTTCTTTACAGAAATAGAAAAGAAATTCTAAAATTTGTATGGAACCACAAAAGACCACCACCCCATGCCCAGTAACCAAAGCAATCCTGATCAAAAAGAGCAAAGCTCTTTTTATTATACTACAAGATGAAGTTATTATACTACAAGATGTCAAAATATATCACAAAGCTGTAGTAACAAAAATAGCATGATACTGGCATAAAAACAGACACAGAGACCAATGGAACAGAATAGAGAGCCCAGGAAATAATCTACACATCTATAGCCAACAGATTTTCGACGAAGTTTTCAACAACACTTGTTAGTGATAAAAACAACCTTTTCAATAAATGGTGCTGGGAAAACTGGATATCCATATGCAAAAGAATGAAACTAGAGTCCTACCTCTCATTTTATATAAAAATCAACTCAAAATGAATGAAAGAGCTAAATGTAAGACCCAAAATGATAAAACTACAGAAGAAAACATAAGGGAATCACTTCAGAACATTGGTCTGGGAAATATTTTATAAATAAGACCTCAAAGGCACAGGCAATGAAAGCAAAAATAAACAAATAGGATTGTATAAAACTGAAAAGCTTCTGTACTGCAGAAGAAACAATCAACAGAGTGAAAAGACAACCTACAGAATGAGACTAAAATATTTGTTGAGTCTTCATCCAACAGTATCCAGAATATATAAGGAACTCAAACATCTCAACAGCAAAACAGCAAACAATTCAATTTAAAAATTGGCAAGTGATCTGAACAGACATTTATCTAAAGAAGACATACAAATGGCGAACAAACATATGAAAAAATGCTCGACATCACTAATCATCAGGGAAACGCAAATCAAAACTACAATGAGCTATCATCTCACCCCAGTTAGGATGGTTATTATCAAAAAGACAAAAAATAACAAAAGCTGACAAGGATGCAGAGAAAAGAAAACTCTTATATATTGCTGGTGAGAATGTAAACTACCACAGCAACTATGGAGAACAGTATGGAGGCTCCCAAAACAACTACAAATAGAACTACTATATGATCCAGCAATCTCACTACTGAGAATTTATCCAAAGGAAAGGAAATCATGATATCAAAGAGATATCTGAACCTCATGTTTATTGCAGCACTATTCACAATAGTCAAGATACAGAATCAACCTAGGTGTCCAACAACAGATGAATGGATAAAGAAAATGTGGTATATATACACTATGGAATGCCATCCAGCCACAATAAAGAGTGAAATCTTGTCATTCATGGCAACATGGATGGAACTGGAAGATATTATCTTAAGTGAAATAAGCCAGGGACAGAAAGTTAAACACCACACATTCTTGCTCATATGTGGAAACTTAAAAAACTTGATCTTAGAGAAGTGAAAAGTAGGACAGAGGATACTAGAGGATAGGAAGGGTAGGAGGAAGGGTGGGATAGAGACAGATTTGTTAAAAGATGTAAAATTACAGCTACTTTGGAGGAATAAGTTCTAGTGTTCTATATCACTGTAGGATGACTATAGTTGACAATGTATCTAGTTTCAAACAGCTGGAAGGAGGATATTGAAAGTTCTCAACACAAAGAAATGCTAAATGTTTGAAACAATAGATATGCTAATTACCCTGATCAGATCACTATATATTATATGCATAGAAACATCACTATGTACCTCATGAAGATGTACAATTATTATTCATCTATTAAAATTAAAATTTTAAAGGATTTTCATGTTATAAACAACTTGTAAACTTAGATTAAATGGGCTAAATCTTGAAGACACAAAATACCAAATATCTCACAAGGATAAACTGACAATCAGAATATCCATATACCTATTAGATAAATTGAAACAATAATATACAACTTTTCAATAAAGAAAGGATTGGGATATTTTCATTGGTTCACTCTAGGAGCATTTAAAAAATGAGATGACAACAATACAATCTCTTTCAGAAAATAGAAGCAAGACAGCACTTTCTAATTCATTATATGGAGGCCGGTATAACACTTACATTAAAACTAGATAAAGACAATTCAAGAAAGAAAACCTACAGATCAATACCTATTATAAACATAGGCACAAAAATGTTCAAGAAAATATTACCAAAATGAATCCAACCAAGTATATAAAGAATTATATAATATGAACAAGTGGGATTTATTTCAGATATGCAAGCCTAGTTTAACACTGAAAATCAATCAATGCAATTCACTACATCAAAGGAATAAAGGAGAATCAAGTGATTATAACAATTGATGCAAAAAAGGTATAAAACACAACCTAACACTCATTCAAGTTAAAAAAAAAAATAACTCTCAGAAAGTAAAGAATAGGGACAACTTCCTAAACTTGGGAAAGAATGTCTAGAGAAATTCCACAACTAATAACATCACACTTAATGGTGAGAGACTGGACCCTTTTCCCCTAGACTAAGAACAAGGCAAGCATGTCCTCTCCTACTGTTATTCATAATGTACTGGAAGTCTAACTAGAGCAAGAAGATGTGAAAAAGAAATAAAAGTTAGACAGAAATGAAGAAATAAAACTGTCTGTCTTTATTCTCATATGATGTTATAATCTACGTAGAAAATTCTAAAGAATCTGCATCTGCCAAAAACTTCCAGGAAATAATAAGCAAAGATGGCAAAACTGCATAAAAAAAGGTTACTATAAAAAGTAAGTACATTCTTTGTTTTTTTGGTTTTGTTTCAATTTTGTTTTTGTTTTGAGACAGAGTTTTGTTCTATTATCCAAGCTAGAATGCAGTGGCATGATCACAGCTCACTGTAGCTTTGACCTCCCTGGTTCAAGTGAGCCTCCCACCTTAGCCACACAAGTAGCTGGGACTACAGGTGCATGCCACCATGCATGGCTGATTTTTTGTATTTATTGTATAGATGGGATTTCACCATATTGCCCAGGCTGATTTTGAACTATGGGGCTCAAGCAATATACCTGCCTCGGTCTCCCAAAGTGTTGGGATTATAGGTGTGAGCCACTACATCTGGCCAAAAAGTAAGTACATTCTTATATACCAGCAATAAAGAACTGAAATTTGAAATTAAAAATCAATATTATTCACAATAGCACAATTAGATTAAGTACTTAGGCATAAATCTGACAAAATATATAGAAAAGAAGCTATAGGTAGAAACTACTAAATAATGATTAAAGAAATCTAAGAGGTAAATAAATGAAGGAGTATTACATATTCAATATTATTAATTGAATTGACTCAATATTATTAAGCTGTCAATGCTTTCTAACTTGATGTATAGATTCAACATAATTTCAGCAAAAATCCTAGTAGGCTAGTTTCAACAAACTGAATAAAGATTGTATGTAAAGAAAATAGATCTTTGCAAGGTGAAACAACTGTAGTGATGAAATAATGATATACATTTGCCAAAACCCACAAATTTTTTGTTTTAAAATTAATATTATTTTAATTGAAAAAGTAAGAATATACATTTATGAAGTTCAATATGATGTTTACATATGTGTATACACACACACACACACACAATGTGGAGTGATTAAAACAGGCAAATTAACATCTCAAGTCATTTTTTGTAGGGTGAGACATTTGAAATTTACCCCTCTATTATTTTGAGATGTGCAGTATGTTATTATTATGGTCACCCTGTTGTGAAACAGATCTCAAGACTTATTCCTCCTAATGACCCTTTGACAAAGCTTGTACCATTTGTACCCTGTGACCCAGTCTCCAGTAACCATCGTTCTATTCTCTAGACTTTTGACCCAGTCTCTAGTAATTATCGTTCTGTTCTCTATTTCCATGAAATTTGACTTTTTAAGATTTCACATATAAGTGTGATCATGTGGTATTCCTATACCTGCCTTTTTTCATTTACCATGATGTCTTCCATCATGTCTTTTGTATTAGTTCATTCTTATCCTGCTTTGAAGAAATATCCAAGACTGAGAAATTCATAAAGAAAAGGGGTTTAATTGACTCACAGTTCTGCATGGCTGGGGAGGTCTCAGGAAACTTACAATCATGGTGTAAGGCACCTTTTCACAGAGTAGCAGGAGAGAGAATGAGTGCAAGCAGAGGAAATGCCAGATGCTTATAAAACCATCAGATCTCATGAGAACTCACTCACTGTTATGAGAACAGTATGGGGGAAACAGCCCCCATGATCCAATCACTTCCCACTGAGTCCCTCCCACAATATGTGGGGATTATGAGATCTACAATTCAAGATGAGATTTGGGTAGGGACACAGCCAAACCATATAATTTCACCCCTGGTTCCTCCCAAATCTCAGGTCCTCATATTTCAAAATACGATCATGTCTTCCCAAAAGTCCCCCAAATTCTAAACTCATTCCAGCATTAATGCAAAAGTACAAGTCCGAAGTCTCATCTGAGACGAGACAAGTCCCTTCCACCTGTGAGCTGGTAAAAATCAAACACAAGTTAGTTCCTTCCAAGATACAATGGGAGTATAGGCATTGGGTAAATACACCTATTCTAAGTGGGAAAAAATGGTCAAAACAAAGGGGCTGCAGGCCCCATGCAAGCCCAGAATCCAATAGGGCAGTCATTAAACTTTTAAGTTCCAAAATGTTCTCCTTTGACTCCATGTCTCACATCCATGTCACACTGATGCAAGAAGTGGGCTACCATGGCCTTGGGAAGCTCTGCCCCTGTGACTTTGCAGGGTACAGCCCCTCCTCCTGGCTGCTTTCACAGGCTAGCATTGAGTGCCTGTAGCTTTTCCAAGCACACAGTACAAGCTGTCAGTGGATCTATCATTCTCAGGTCTGGAGGACAGTGGCCTGCTTCTGACAGCCCCACTAAGCAGTGCCCCAGTGGGGACTCTGTATTGGGGCTCCAACCCCATATTTCCTTCCACACTGCCCAGGCAGAGATTCTCCATGAGGGCTTCACCCCTACAGCAAATTTCTGCCTGGACATCCAGGCGTTTCCATACACCCTCTGAAATCTAGGCAGAGGTTCCCAAATCTCAATTTTTGACTTCTGTGAACTCACAGGCTCAACACCACATGGAAGCCACCAAGGCTTGGTCCTTGCATCCTCTGAGGCAATGGCCTGAGTTGTACCTTGACCTTTTTTAATCACACCTGGAGCTGAAGCAGTTGGGATGCAGGGCACCATGTTCCAAGGCTGCATAGAGCAGGGGGGCCCTGGGCCCAATCCAGGAAACCATTTTTCCCTCCTAGGCTTCTGGGCCTGTGATGGAAGGGGCTGCTGTGAAGGTCTCTGTCATGCTCTGGAGACATTTCACCGATTGTCTTGATGATTAACATTCACCTTCTTGTTACTTATGCAAATTTCTGTAGAGGGCTTGAATTTCTCCCCATAAAATGGGTTTTTCTTTCTGCTGCATCATCAGACTGCAAAATTTCCAAACTTTTATGGTCTGTCACCTCTTGAATGCTTTGCTGCTTAAAAATTTCTTCCACCAGATACCCTAAATCATCTCTCTCAAGTTTAAAGCTCCACAAATCTCTAGGCAGTGTCAAAATGCCTCCAGTCTCTTTGTGAAATATAGCAAGAGGGACCTTTACTCCAGTTCCCAACAAGGTCCTCATCTTTATCTGAGACCACCTCAGCCTGGACTTAATCATTCATATCACTGTCAGTAGTTTGATTAAAGCCATTCAACAAGTCCCTAGAAAGTTCCAAACTTTCCCACATTTTTGTGTCTTCTCAGCCCTCCAAACTATTCCAACCTCTGCCTATTACCCAGTTTCAAAGTCACTTCCACATTTTCAGGTATCTTTATAGCAGCACCCCACTTTCTGTGGTAACAATTTACTGTATTAGTCCTTTCTTTTGCTGCTATGAAGAAATATCTGAGACTGGGTAATTCATTAAAAAATGAGGTTTAATTGACTCACAGTTCTGCATGGCTAGGGGGTTCTCAGGAAACTTGCAATCATGGTGGAAGGCACCTCTTCACAGGGTGGAAGGAGAGTGAATGAGTGCAAGCAGGGGAAATGCCAGATGCTTATAAAACCATCAGATCTCATGAGACTCACTCACTATCTTGAGAAGAGCATGGGGGAAGCCACTCCCATGATCCAGTCACTTCCCACTGAGTCCCTTCCATGACACATGGGGATTATGAAAACTACAATTCAAGATGTGAGTTGGTTGGGGACTCAGCCACACCATATTATCTTTATTTCTTAGAGCGGTTTTAGGTTCACAAGCAAATAGTCCAGAAGATAAAAAGACTTAGCATATATACCCTGCCCATACAAATTCAGAGCTTCACCCATTCACAACACCAAACAGAGAAGTATATTTTTTGCAACCAATGAATCTATGTTGGCATGCCATTATTATCCAAAGTTCATAGTTTACATTAGGGTTCATTCTTAGTGTTGTACATTTTATGGATTTTGAACAATGTATTATGACATTTGTCTACCATTATTATATCATACAGATTAGTTTTGATCTTAGTGTTGTACATTTTATGGATTTTGAGCAATGTATTATGACATTTAGCTACCATTATTGTATCATACAGGTTAGTTTCACTACCCTGAAAATCCTCTATTCTAAGCCTATTCATTCTTCCTTCCCCACTAACAGCCAATAATCTTTTTACTGTCCTCACAGTTGTGCCTAAAGTATGCCATCTAGCAGGAATCATACAATATGTAGCCTTTTCAGATTGGTTTTTTTCACTTGGTTACATGCATCTAAATTTCCTACATGTCTTTTCATGGCTTGACAGCTCATTTCTTTTTAGCGTTGAATATTCCATTGTCTTGATAGGCCACAGTTTGTTTACGATCCACCTACTAAAAGACATATTCATTGCTTCCTAGTGTGAACCCCAAATATCTGAGACAGGTCTCAGTCAATTTAGGAAGTTTTTTGTTTTTTTTTTTTTGCCAAAGTTAAGGATGCGCACCATGACACAGCCTCAGGAGGTCCTGACAACATGTGCCCAAGATGGTTGGAGAACAGCTTGGTTTTATACATTTTAGGGAGACATGAGACATCAATCAATATAAGACGGTACATTGGTTCAGTCTGAAATATGGGACAACTTGAAGCTGGGAGGGAGGCTTCCAGGTTATAGGTAGCTAAGAGACAAACAGCTGCATTCTTTTGAGTTTCTCATTGATCTTTCCAAAGGAAGCAATCAGATATGCATCTATCTCAGTGAATACAGATGGTTCTCTGAATAGAATGGGAGGCAGCTTCCCTAAGCAGTTCCTAGCTTGACTTTTCCCTTTAGATTAGTGATTTGGGGATCCCAAGATTTATTTTCCTTTCACACTAATTTGGGCAATTGGTAATAAAGCTACTATAAATATCTGTGTGTTAGTCCTTTCTCTCACTGCTATAAAGAAATACCTGAAATTGGATAATTTATAAAGAAAAAAGGTTTAATTGACTCACAATTATGCAGGCTCTATAGGCCTCTGCTTCTGGGAAGGCCTCAGGAAACTTACAATCATGGTAGAAGGTGAAGGAGAAGCTGGCATGTCTTATGTGACTGCAGCAGAAGGAAGAGAGAGAGAAGGGGAAGCTGCTACACACTTTTAGACAACCAGACCTCATGAGAACTCACTCTCTATCATGAGAACAGAAAGGGGGAAGTTTGCCACCATCATCTAATCACCTCCCACCACATTCCTTTTCCAACATTGGGGATTACCATTCAACACAAGATTTGGGTGGGGACACAAATCCAAACCACATCAATCTGTGTGCAGGTTTCTAAATGGGCATATACTTTCAGTTCATTTGGGTAAATACTAATGAGTTCAGTAGATGAATTGTATGGTAAAAGTAGGTTTAGTTTTGGGAGAAACTGCCAAACTGTTTCCTAAAGTGGCCATGCCATTTTGTATTTCCACAAGCAATGAATGAGAGTTCCTGTTGTTCCACATCTTCACCAGTATGTGATATTCTCAGTGTTCTAGATTTTAAACATTCAAATAGGCGTGTAGTGTTATCTCATTGTTTTTTTAAATTTTAACTTACCTGATGACATGTAATGTTGAACATCTTTCATATGCTTATTTGTCATTTGTATATCTGCTTTGGTTATGTATCTGTTAAACACTCTGGCCCATTTTACAACCAGGTTTTTTCTTACTGTTAATTTTAAGAGTTCTTTGTATAGTTTCGGTAACAGTACTGTATCAGATATGTCTTTTGCCAACATATTCTTACTCTGTGGCTTGACTTCTCATTCTCTTGGCAGTGTTTTGTGCAAAGTCTCATGCTTTGAAATTTTAATGAAGTTCAGCTTATACACACACGCACACACACACACACACACACACATATATATATATAAAGATATACTTTTGGTTATACACACATGCATATATAGATAGATGATTGATTGATTAATAGATAAGAGAGAAAGGATTATTATTATTAACAATCGGCTGTTGTTGTCTTGGAGGTTAACAAGTCCCAAGATGGCAAGTTGGAGAGCCGATGTTCCAGTTCCAGACTCAATCTCAAGGATTCCAAAGATTTGATGGTGTAGTTTCAATCCAAAACACCACAGGCTTGAGACCCAGAACAAGCAGATATTTTAGATAAAGTCTGAGGGCAGTAAAAAAACAAAAATCCAATGTTCCAGTTTGAAAATAGTCATGCAGGAAGATTATCCACTTAGTCTTTGTATTATATTTATGCCTTCAACTGACTAAACAGGCCCACCCACGTTAGGAAGGGTAACCTGCTTTACTCAGTCTAACAATTCAGATTCAGATTTTAATCTCATACAGAAGCATCCAAAGGGACACATCCAGAATAGTGTTGGAGCAAATATCGAGGCACCCTGTGGCCCAGTCATGTTGACAGCATTTTGTTGCCCATTGGCATCATTTTGTTGGTAAGGCAAAGAAAGCAGAGAGCCTGTGATTTGTGAGCCACTCTGCAGTGATCTTTGTTGGCTTGGTTGAATTGATGTTTAAAAGAATTATTCACACAGCCTTGTGTCATAATGAGAATTCCAACCCACCTGAATATGCCCCTGGTCCCTTCTCCCACAATATGTCCTGTAAATGGCAGCCCCAGAGGATGCTCATCTCATTAAAAATGAGCATCAGTTGGAAAGGAACCATTCCAGGATCCACAAAAGATCTATGCATTTAAAACTGAAAGGAGTGAGACAAAAAAAGGCACTTAAAGAATGTTCAACAGAAAAAAAGCACAATAAAACGTTAGCAAAAAAATTTCAATGAAACGATCACCTCCATAAAAAAAGAGAACGAAGGGACAATATGTTGAAACAATAAAGAACAATAGAAACGAAGACCAACTCAAAGCAGCACAAAGAGGAAAGAAAGATATTGCTGCAGGCACAGTAATTGACATATAGGAAAAGATGGAGAAAAGCAAACAGAAAAAAAAGGGATCATGGAGTGGTAAAAGAATAAACAGAAAAAAATAGATTTGGAAGGCAAAGTAGAGACAACACAAACTTAATTGGAAGATAATACATGTGTATGTGTTTAATATGTATATAATTTTAAAATATTTTATATATGTATGCAAATTTAATATATAAAACACACAGACAAACCTCTCTCTCTCTCTAGCTATAATTCACCTATACGTACCTTTCAAGGGGGCTTACTCTTTACATATAAAACTCCCCCTCCTCTCTCACCCTCTGTCTTCTCTCTCATACACATACACACACACACACAGATACACACATCTCACATATTCCCCAGAAAAAGCTTGGAAACATATCCAAGTAAAGTTACTAGAAGGACACACAATGACTTGGTAACAGTGCTTACTTCCACATAAAATGTTTGTGTGACTGGGGAATGGCCTTAGTATGCATTTTCTCCCTAAACATTTATTACATATTCAATTTATATACATATAAATAAGTGTGTAAATAATAATTTTCAGCATTTTTGTTTTTCATTTTAATTTATTTATTTTTTTGAGACAGAGTCTCGCTCTGTCACCCAGGCTAGAGTGCAGCAGTGCAATCTCAGCTCACTGCAATCTCTGCCTCCCAGGTTCATGGGATCCTCCCACCTCAGCCTCTGGAGTAGTAGTTGGGATTACAGACTTACACTACCACACCAGCTAATTTTTGTATTTTTAGTGGAGATGGGGTTTCACCATGTTGGCCAGGCTGGTCTCAAACTCCTGACTTCAGGTGATTCACCTGCCTCAGCCTCTGAAAGTGCTGGGATTACAGGTGTGAGCCACTGCACCCGGCCAATTTTCAATATTCAAATAGGCATTCTATTATATCCACATCTGGAAAGTCTAAACATATGAGAGTCTTATTAAGCTTCAAGTTTTAATAATCAATTTCCAGGAAATATAGAGGACACAGTAGCATCTTAAATGAAACACTGAGTAAGCAATGAGGAAACCCTAAAGACTGAAATACTACTCAGGACAATTCATCTGGTCTCATCAACAAATGAATTGTAAACCATAAGGAAATAAATAAACAAGGACATTGGAGAATTGAATAGACATATCAATGTTAATAAATACACAAATTGGCTGGGTGCGGTGGCTCATGCCTGTAATCCCAGCACTTTTGGAGGCTGAGGCGGGTGGATCACCTGAGGTCAGGAGTTCGAGACCAGCCTGGCCAACATGGTGAAACTCCATCTCTACTAAAAATACAAAAAATTAGCCATGCTTGGTGGCGAGCGCCTGTAATCTCAGCTACCCAAGAGGCTGAGGTGAGAGAGTCTCTTGAACCTGGGAGGTGGAGGTTGCAGTGAGCCCAGATCGCACCACTGAACTCCAGCCTGGGCGACAGAGCAAGACTCTAACTCAAAAAAAAAACAACAAAACAATTACCCTTCCCCACTGTCCCCTCTACATCCCCTCTCTGTGCTCTTTTCTTCCTAGTCAAGCATTACTTTCTTTCTAGCTCAGTGATGCCACTAGAGGTGATGTCTTCTATCTCCTTTTGTGTTATTTGTCATCTTTATTAGAGTCAACTCGAAGAGGGCGAAGACTTAATAAATACGTAAACTTTTAAAATATAAAATAATATTTCAGTTATATTTTTAAAAGACCTATCATTTAGAGATTAATATTGAATTAATATTGAATTAAAACCCAAATATTTAGGGGATTTAAAGAAATTTAACATTGATAAGGGAATTGGGTGGAAATATACAAGATATAAGACTGGCCATAACGTAATCATCATGGAAACAGGTAATAGGTGTATACAGGCCCATTGTGTTGTTCTGCTCCTCTACATGTTTGAAATTGCACACAGAAGGAAAAATAATTACAAGGAAAATAGTAATATTTCTGTAAAGGAATTTGCAATACAGTGCTTGTGATCTCCAATATCTCTGCTGGAAGAAAGTCAGACTGGGAAGAGGAAAGCTCTCGGAGTATGTTGATAAACAGCCTAGCATGCAGAACCTTTGCTAGAGACAGTGACTAACTCCAACTTCATGAACTGAGAATGCTCTTATTGTGCTGAGATCTCGAGTCAAAGCTGGAGGCAGGAACGTTTTCCCTGACTAAAGGAAGTGAAAAATGCAATCTCGGCATTTCATAACTTTGCTAATCCAGGTGTGATCTCACTCTTTGTAAAGCCCAGCCCTTCCCAACCTGCAAGCTCACCTTCCAGGACTGGGCCCAGCCCATGCTCTCCATATATAAGCTGCTGCCCGGAGCCTGATTCTTAGTCCTGCTTCTCTTCCCTCTCACCTCCACCCTCTAACGCTCTCCACAGCCCTCTCATCTCCTGGAACCATGGCCAGCACATCCACCACCATCAGGAGCCACAGCAGCAGCCACAGGGGCTTCAGTGCCGGCTCAGCCAGGCTCCCTGGGGTCAGCCGCTCTGGCTTCAGCAGCGTCTCCGTGTCCCGCTCCAGGGGCAGTGGTGGCCTGGGTGGCGCATGTGGAGGAGCTGGCTTTGGCAGCCGCAGCCTGTATGGCCTGGGGGGCTCCAAGAGGATCTCCATTGGAGGGGGCAGCTGTGCCATCAGTGGCGGCTATGGCAGCAGAGCCGGAGGCAGCTATGGCTTTGGTGGCGCCGGGAGTGGATTTGGTTTCGGTGGTGGAGCCGGCATTGGCTTTGGTCTGGGTGGTGGAGCCGGCCTTGCTGGTGGCTTTGGGGGCCCTGGCTTCCCTGTGTGCCC
>NW_022325667.1:0-15632 GCF_002776525.5 Piliocolobus tephrosceles | reverse complement strand
GGGCACACAGGGAAGCCAGGGCCCCCAAAGCCACCAGCAAGGCCGGCTCCACCACCCAGACCAAAGCCAATGCCGGCTCCACCACCGAAACCAAATCCACTCCCGGCGCCACCAAAGCCATAGCTGCCTCCGGCTCTGCTGCCATAGCCGCCACTGATGGCACAGCTGCCCCCTCCAATGGAGATCCTCTTGGAGCCCCCCAGGCCATACAGGCTGCGGCTGCCAAAGCCAGCTCCTCCACATGCGCCACCCAGGCCACCACTGCCCCTGGAGCGGGACACGGAGACGCTGCTGAAGCCAGAGCGGCTGACCCCAGGGAGCCTGGCTGAGCCGGCACTGAAGCCCCTGTGGCTGCTGCTGTGGCTCCTGATGGTGGTGGATGTGCTGGCCATGGTTCCAGGAGATGAGAGGGCTGTGGAGAGCGTTAGAGGGTGGAGGTGAGAGGGAAGAGAAGCAGGACTAAGAATCAGGCTCCGGGCAGCAGCTTATATATGGAGAGCATGGGCTGGGCCCAGTCCTGGAAGGTGAGCTTGCAGGTTGGGAAGGGCTGGGCTTTACAAAGAGTGAGATCACACCTGGATTAGCAAAGTTATGAAATGCCGAGATTGCATTTTTCACTTCCTTTAGTCAGGGAAAACGTTCCTGCCTCCAGCTTTGACTCGAGATCTCAGCACAATAAGAGCATTCTCAGTTCATGAAGTTGGAGTTAGTCACTGTCTCTAGCAAAGGTTCTGCATGCTAGGCTGTTTATCAACATACTCCGAGAGCTTTCCTCTTCCCAGTCTGACTTTCTTCCAGCAGAGATATTGGAGATCACAAGCACTGTATTGCAAATTCCTTTACAGAAATATTACTATTTTCCTTGTAATTATTTTTCCTTCTGTGTGCAATTTCAAACATGTAGAGGAGCAGAACAACACAATGGGCCTGTATACACCTATTACCTGTTTCCATGATGATTACGTTATGGCCAGTCTTATATCTTGTATATTTCCACCCAATTCCCTTATCAATGTTAAATTTCTTTAAATCCCCTAAATATTTGGGTTTTAATTCAATATTAATTCAATATTAATCTCTAAATGATAGGTCTTTTAAAAATATAACTGAAATATTATTTTATATTTTAAAAGTTTACGTATTTATTAAGTCTTCGCCCTCTTCGAGTTGACTCTAATAAAGATGACAAATAACACAAAAGGAGATAGAAGACATCACCTCTAGTGGCATCACTGAGCTAGAAAGAAAGTAATGCTTGACTAGGAAGAAAAGAGCACAGAGAGGGGATGTAGAGGGGACAGTGGGGAAGGGTAATTGTTTTGTTGTTTTTTTTTTGAGTTAGAGTCTTGCTCTGTCGCCCAGGCTGGAGTTCAGTGGTGCGATCTGGGCTCACTGCAACCTCCACCTCCCAGGTTCAAGAGACTCTCTCACCTCAGCCTCTTGGGTAGCTGAGATTACAGGCGCTCGCCACCAAGCATGGCTAATTTTTTGTATTTTTAGTAGAGATGGAGTTTCACCATGTTGGCCAGGCTGGTCTCGAACTCCTGACCTCAGGTGATCCACCCGCCTCAGCCTCCAAAAGTGCTGGGATTACAGGCATGAGCCACCGCACCCAGCCAATTTGTGTATTTATTAACATTGATATGTCTATTCAATTCTCCAATGTCCTTGTTTATTTATTTCCTTATGGTTTACAATTCATTTGTTGATGAGACCAGATGAATTGTCCTGAGTAGTATTTCAGTCTTTAGGGTTTCCTCATTGCTTACTCAGTGTTTCATTTAAGATGCTACTGTGTCCTCTATATTTCCTGGAAATTGATTATTAAAACTTGAAGCTTAATAAGACTCTCATATGTTTAGACTTTCCAGATGTGGATATAATAGAATGCCTATTTGAATATTGAAAATTGGCCGGGTGCAGTGGCTCACACCTGTAATCCCAGCACTTTCAGAGGCTGAGGCAGGTGAATCACCTGAAGTCAGGAGTTTGAGACCAGCCTGGCCAACATGGTGAAACCCCATCTCCACTAAAAATACAAAAATTAGCTGGTGTGGTAGTGTAAGTCTGTAATCCCAACTACTACTCCAGAGGCTGAGGTGGGAGGATCCCATGAACCTGGGAGGCAGAGATTGCAGTGAGCTGAGATTGCACTGCTGCACTCTAGCCTGGGTGACAGAGCGAGACTCTGTCTCAAAAAAATAAATAAATTAAAATGAAAAACAAAAATGCTGAAAATTATTATTTACACACTTATTTATATGTATATAAATTGAATATGTAATAAATGTTTAGGGAGAAAATGCATACTAAGGCCATTCCCCAGTCACACAAACATTTTATGTGGAAGTAAGCACTGTTACCAAGTCATTGTGTGTCCTTCTAGTAACTTTACTTGGATATGTTTCCAAGCTTTTTCTGGGGAATATGTGAGATGTGTGTATCTGTGTGTGTGTGTGTATGTGTATGAGAGAGAAGACAGAGGGTGAGAGAGGAGGGGGAGTTTTATATGTAAAGAGTAAGCCCCCTTGAAAGGTACGTATAGGTGAATTATAGCTAGAGAGAGAGAGAGGTTTGTCTGTGTGTTTTATATATTAAATTTGCATACATATATAAAATATTTTAAAATTATATACATATTAAACACATACACATGTATTATCTTCCAATTAAGTTTGTGTTGTCTCTACTTTGCCTTCCAAATCTATTTTTTTCTGTTTATTCTTTTACCACTCCATGATCCCTTTTTTTTCTGTTTGCTTTTCTCCATCTTTTCCTATATGTCAATTACTGTGCCTGCAGCAATATCTTTCTTTCCTCTTTGTGCTGCTTTGAGTTGGTCTTCGTTTCTATTGTTCTTTATTGTTTCAACATATTGTCCCTTCGTTCTCTTTTTTTATGGAGGTGATCGTTTCATTGAAATTTTTTTGCTAACGTTTTATTGTGCTTTTTTTCTGTTGAACATTCTTTAAGTGCCTTTTTTTGTCTCACTCCTTTCAGTTTTAAATGCATAGATCTTTTGTGGATCCTGGAATGGTTCCTTTCCAACTGATGCTCATTTTTAATGAGATGAGCATCCTCTGGGGCTGCCATTTACAGGACATATTGTGGGAGAAGGGACCAGGGGCATATTCAGGTGGGTTGGAATTCTCATTATGACACAAGGCTGTGTGAATAATTCTTTTAAACATCAATTCAACCAAGCCAACAAAGATCACTGCAGAGTGGCTCACAAATCACAGGCTCTCTGCTTTCTTTGCCTTACCAACAAAATGATGCCAATGGGCAACAAAATGCTGTCAACATGACTGGGCCACAGGGTGCCTCGATATTTGCTCCAACACTATTCTGGATGTGTCCCTTTGGATGCTTCTGTATGAGATTAAAATCTGAATCTGAATTGTTAGACTGAGTAAAGCAGGTTACCCTTCCTAACGTGGGTGGGCCTGTTTAGTCAGTTGAAGGCATAAATATAATACAAAGACTAAGTGGATAATCTTCCTGCATGACTATTTTCAAACTGGAACATTGGATTTTTGTTTTTTTACTGCCCTCAGACTTTATCTAAAATATCTGCTTGTTCTGGGTCTCAAGCCTGTGGTGTTTTGGATTGAAACTACACCATCAAATCTTTGGAATCCTTGAGATTGAGTCTGGAACTGGAACATCGGCTCTCCAACTTGCCATCTTGGGACTTGTTAACCTCCAAGACAACAACAGCCGATTGTTAATAATAATAATCCTTTCTCTCTTATCTATTAATCAATCAATCATCTATCTATATATGCATGTGTGTATAACCAAAAGTATATCTTTATATATATATATGTGTGTGTGTGTGTGTGTGTGTGCGTGTGTGTATAAGCTGAACTTCATTAAAATTTCAAAGCATGAGACTTTGCACAAAACACTGCCAAGAGAATGAGAAGTCAAGCCACAGAGTAAGAATATGTTGGCAAAAGACATATCTGATACAGTACTGTTACCGAAACTATACAAAGAACTCTTAAAATTAACAGTAAGAAAAAACCTGGTTGTAAAATGGGCCAGAGTGTTTAACAGATACATAACCAAAGCAGATATACAAATGACAAATAAGCATATGAAAGATGTTCAACATTACATGTCATCAGGTAAGTTAAAATTTAAAAAAACAATGAGATAACACTACACGCCTATTTGAATGTTTAAAATCTAGAACACTGAGAATATCACATACTGGTGAAGATGTGGAACAACAGGAACTCTCATTCATTGCTTGTGGAAATACAAAATGGCATGGCCACTTTAGGAAACAGTTTGGCAGTTTCTCCCAAAACTAAACCTACTTTTACCATACAATTCATCTACTGAACTCATTAGTATTTACCCAAATGAACTGAAAGTATATGCCCATTTAGAAACCTGCACACAGATTGATGTGGTTTGGATTTGTGTCCCCACCCAAATCTTGTGTTGAATGGTAATCCCCAATGTTGGAAAAGGAATGTGGTGGGAGGTGATTAGATGATGGTGGCAAACTTCCCCCTTTCTGTTCTCATGATAGAGAGTGAGTTCTCATGAGGTCTGGTTGTCTAAAAGTGTGTAGCAGCTTCCCCTTCTCTCTCTCT
Source organism: Piliocolobus tephrosceles (assembly GCF_002776525.5). Classification (NCBI taxonomy): domain Eukaryota; kingdom Metazoa; phylum Chordata; class Mammalia; order Primates; family Cercopithecidae; genus Piliocolobus; species Piliocolobus tephrosceles. The sequence goes on along the minus strand of NW_022325667.1, from coordinate 11,022 downwards.
TCCTTCTGCTGCAGTCACATAAGACATGCCAGCTTCTCCTTCACCTTCTACCATGATTGTAAGTTTCCTGAGGCCTTCCCAGAAGCAGAGGCCTATAGAGCCTGCATAATTGTGAGTCAATTAAACCTTTTTTCTTTATAAATTATCCAATTTCAGGTATTTCTTTATAGCAGTGAGAGAAAGGACTAACACACAGATATTTATAGTAGCTTTATTACCAATTGCCCAAATTAGTGTGAAAGGAAAATAAATCTTGGGATCCCCAAATCACTAATCTAAAGGGAAAAGTCAAGCTAGGAACTGCTTAGGGAAGCTGCCTCCCATTCTATTCAGAGAACCATCTGTATTCACTGAGATAGATGCATATCTGATTGCTTCCTTTGGAAAGATCAATGAGAAACTCAAAAGAATGCAGCTGTTTGTCTCTTAGCTACCTATAACCTGGAAGCCTCCCTCCCAGCTTCAAGTTGTCCCATATTTCAGACTGAACCAATGTACCGTCTTATATTGATTGATGTCTCATGTCTCCCTAAAATGTATAAAACCAAGCTGTTCTCCAACCATCTTGGGCACATGTTGTCAGGACCTCCTGAGGCTGTGTCATGGTGCGCATCCTTAACTTTGGCAAAAAAAAAAAAACAAAAAACTTCCTAAATTGACTGAGACCTGTCTCAGATATTTGGGGTTCACACTAGGAAGCAATGAATATGTCTTTTAGTAGGTGGATCGTAAACAAACTGTGGCCTATCAAGACAATGGAATATTCAACGCTAAAAAGAAATGAGCTGTCAAGCCATGAAAAGACATGTAGGAAATTTAGATGCATGTAACCAAGTGAAAAAAACCAATCTGAAAAGGCTACATATTGTATGATTCCTGCTAGATGGCATACTTTAGGCACAACTGTGAGGACAGTAAAAAGATTATTGGCTGTTAGTGGGGAAGGAAGAATGAATAGGCTTAGAATAGAGGATTTTCAGGGTAGTGAAACTAACCTGTATGATACAATAATGGTAGCTAAATGTCATAATACATTGCTCAAAATCCATAAAATGTACAACACTAAGATCAAAACTAATCTGTATGATATAATAATGGTAGACAAATGTCATAATACATTGTTCAAAATCCATAAAATGTACAACACTAAGAATGAACCCTAATGTAAACTATGAACTTTGGATAATAATGGCATGCCAACATAGATTCATTGGTTGCAAAAAATATACTTCTCTGTTTGGTGTTGTGAATGGGTGAAGCTCTGAATTTGTATGGGCAGGGTATATATGCTAAGTCTTTTTATCTTCTGGACTATTTGCTTGTGAACCTAAAACCGCTCTAAGAAATAAAGATAATATGGTGTGGCTGAGTCCCCAACCAACTCACATCTTGAATTGTAGTTTTCATAATCCCCATGTGTCATGGAAGGGACTCAGTGGGAAGTGACTGGATCATGGGAGTGGCTTCCCCCATGCTCTTCTCAAGATAGTGAGTGAGTCTCATGAGATCTGATGGTTTTATAAGCATCTGGCATTTCCCCTGCTTGCACTCATTCACTCTCCTTCCACCCTGTGAAGAGGTGCCTTCCACCATGATTGCAAGTTTCCTGAGAACCCCCTAGCCATGCAGAACTGTGAGTCAATTAAACCTCATTTTTTAATGAATTACCCAGTCTCAGATATTTCTTCATAGCAGCAAAAGAAAGGACTAATACAGTAAATTGTTACCACAGAAAGTGGGGTGCTGCTATAAAGATACCTGAAAATGTGGAAGTGACTTTGAAACTGGGTAATAGGCAGAGGTTGGAATAGTTTGGAGGGCTGAGAAGACACAAAAATGTGGGAAAGTTTGGAACTTTCTAGGGACTTGTTGAATGGCTTTAATCAAACTACTGACAGTGATATGAATGATTAAGTCCAGGCTGAGGTGGTCTCAGATAAAGATGAGGACCTTGTTGGGAACTGGAGTAAAGGTCCCTCTTGCTATATTTCACAAAGAGACTGGAGGCATTTTGACACTGCCTAGAGATTTGTGGAGCTTTAAACTTGAGAGAGATGATTTAGGGTATCTGGTGGAAGAAATTTTTAAGCAGCAAAGCATTCAAGAGGTGACAGACCATAAAAGTTTGGAAATTTTGCAGTCTGATGATGCAGCAGAAAGAAAAACCCATTTTATGGGGAGAAATTCAAGCCCTCTACAGAAATTTGCATAAGTAACAAGAAGGTGAATGTTAATCATCAAGACAATCGGTGAAATGTCTCCAGAGCATGACAGAGACCTTCACAGCAGCCCCTTCCATCACAGGCCCAGAAGCCTAGGAGGGAAAAATGGTTTCCTGGATTGGGCCCAGGGCCCCCCTGCTCTATGCAGCCTTGGAACATGGTGCCCTGCATCCCAACTGCTTCAGCTCCAGGTGTGATTAAAAAAGGTCAAGGTACAACTCAGGCCATTGCCTCAGAGGATGCAAGGACCAAGCCTTGGTGGCTTCCATGTGGTGTTGAGCCTGTGAGTTCACAGAAGTCAAAAATTGAGATTTGGGAACCTCTGCCTAGATTTCAGAGGGTGTATGGAAACGCCTGGATGTCCAGGCAGAAATTTGCTGTAGGGGTGAAGCCCTCATGGAGAATCTCTGCCTGGGCAGTGTGGAAGGAAATATGGGGTTGGAGCCCCAATACAGAGTCCCCACTGGGGCACTGCTTAGTGGGGCTGTCAGAAGCAGGCCACTGTCCTCCAGACCTGAGAATGATAGATCCACTGACAGCTTGTACTGTGTGCTTGGAAAAGCTACAGGCACTCAATGCTAGCCTGTGAAAGCAGCCAGGAGGAGGGGCTGTACCCTGCAAAGTCACAGGGGCAGAGCTTCCCAAGGCCATGGTAGCCCACTTCTTGCATCAGTGTGACATGGATGTGAGACATGGAGTCAAAGGAGAACATTTTGGAACTTAAAAGTTTAATGACTGCCCTATTGGATTCTGGGCTTGCATGGGGCCTGCAGCCCCTTTGTTTTGACCATTTTTTCCCACTTAGAATAGGTGTATTTACCCAATGCCTATACTCCCATTGTATCTTGGAAGGAACTAACTTGTGTTTGATTTTTACCAGCTCACAGGTGGAAGGGACTTGTCTCGTCTCAGATGAGACTTCGGACTTGTACTTTTGCATTAATGCTGGAATGAGTTTAGAATTTGGGGGACTTTTGGGAAGACATGATCGTATTTTGAAATATGAGGACCTGAGATTTGGGAGGAACCAGGGGTGAAATTATATGGTTTGGCTGTGTCCCTACCCAAATCTCATCTTGAATTGTAGATCTCATAATCCCCACATATTGTGGGAGGGACTCAGTGGGAAGTGATTGGATCATGGGGGCTGTTTCCCCCATACTGTTCTCATAACAGTGAGTGAGTTCTCATGAGATCTGATGGTTTTATAAGCATCTGGCATTTCCTCTGCTTGCACTCATTCTCTCTCCTGCTACTCTGTGAAAAGGTGCCTTACACCATGATTGTAAGTTTCCTGAGACCTCCCCAGCCATGCAGAACTGTGAGTCAATTAAACCCCTTTTCTTTATGAATTTCTCAGTCTTGGATATTTCTTCAAAGCAGGATAAGAATGAACTAATACAAAAGACATGATGGAAGACATCATGGTAAATGAAAAAAGGCAGGTATAGGAATACCACATGATCACACTTATATGTGAAATCTTAAAAAGTCAAATTTCATGGAAATAGAGAACAGAACGATAATTACTAGAGACTGGGTCAAAAGTCTAGAGAATAGAACGATGGTTACTGGAGACTGGGTCACAGGGTACAAATGGTACAAGCTTTGTCAAAGGGTCATTAGGAGGAATAAGTCTTGAGATCTGTTTCACAACAGGGTGACCATAATAATAACATACTGCACATCTCAAAATAATAGAGGGGTAAATTTCAAATGTCTCACCCTACAAAAAATGACTTGAGATGTTAATTTGCCTGTTTTAATCACTCCACATTGTGTGTGTGTGTGTGTGTATACACATATGTAAACATCATATTGAACTTCATAAATGTATATTCTTACTTTTTCAATTAAAATAATATTAATTTTAAAACAAAAAATTTGTGGGTTTTGGCAAATGTATATCATTATTTCATCACTACAGTTGTTTCACCTTGCAAAGATCTATTTTCTTTACATACAATCTTTATTCAGTTTGTTGAAACTAGCCTACTAGGATTTTTGCTGAAATTATGTTGAATCTATACATCAAGTTAGAAAGCATTGACAGCTTAATAATATTGAGTCAATTCAATTAATAATATTGAATATGTAATACTCCTTCATTTATTTACCTCTTAGATTTCTTTAATCATTATTTAGTAGTTTCTACCTATAGCTTCTTTTCTATATATTTTGTCAGATTTATGCCTAAGTACTTAATCTAATTGTGCTATTGTGAATAATATTGATTTTTAATTTCAAATTTCAGTTCTTTATTGCTGGTATATAAGAATGTACTTACTTTTTGGCCAGATGTAGTGGCTCACACCTATAATCCCAACACTTTGGGAGACCGAGGCAGGTATATTGCTTGAGCCCCATAGTTCAAAATCAGCCTGGGCAATATGGTGAAATCCCATCTATACAATAAATACAAAAAATCAGCCATGCATGGTGGCATGCACCTGTAGTCCCAGCTACTTGTGTGGCTAAGGTGGGAGGCTCACTTGAACCAGGGAGGTCAAAGCTACAGTGAGCTGTGATCATGCCACTGCATTCTAGCTTGGATAATAGAACAAAACTCTGTCTCAAAACAAAAACAAAATTGAAACAAAACCAAAAAAACAAAGAATGTACTTACTTTTTATAGTAACCTTTTTTTATGCAGTTTTGCCATCTTTGCTTATTATTTCCTGGAAGTTTTTGGCAGATGCAGATTCTTTAGAATTTTCTACGTAGATTATAACATCATATGAGAATAAAGACAGACAGTTTTATTTCTTCATTTCTGTCTAACTTTTATTTCTTTTTCACATCTTCTTGCTCTAGTTAGACTTCCAGTACATTATGAATAACAGTAGGAGAGGACATGCTTGCCTTGTTCTTAGTCTAGGGGAAAAGGGTCCAGTCTCTCACCATTAAGTGTGATGTTATTAGTTGTGGAATTTCTCTAGACATTCTTTCCCAAGTTTAGGAAGTTGTCCCTATTCTTTACTTTCTGAGAGTTATTTTTTTTTTTAACTTGAATGAGTGTTAGGTTGTGTTTTATACCTTTTTTGCATCAATTGTTATAATCACTTGATTCTCCTTTATTCCTTTGATGTAGTGAATTGCATTGATTGATTTTCAGTGTTAAACTAGGCTTGCATATCTGAAATAAATCCCACTTGTTCATATTATATAATTCTTTATATACTTGGTTGGATTCATTTTGGTAATATTTTCTTGAACATTTTTGTGCCTATGTTTATAATAGGTATTGATCTGTAGGTTTTCTTTCTTGAATTGTCTTTATCTAGTTTTAATGTAAGTGTTATACCGGCCTCCATATAATGAATTAGAAAGTGCTGTCTTGCTTCTATTTTCTGAAAGAGATTGTATTGTTGTCATCTCATTTTTTAAATGCTCCTAGAGTGAACCAATGAAAATATCCCAATCCTTTCTTTATTGAAAAGTTGTATATTATTGTTTCAATTTATCTAATAGGTATATGGATATTCTGATTGTCAGTTTATCCTTGTGAGATATTTGGTATTTTGTGTCTTCAAGATTTAGCCCATTTAATCTAAGTTTACAAGTTGTTTATAACATGAAAATCCTTTAAAATTTTAATTTTAATAGATGAATAATAATTGTACATCTTCATGAGGTACATAGTGATGTTTCTATGCATATAATATATAGTGATCTGATCAGGGTAATTAGCATATCTATTGTTTCAAACATTTAGCATTTCTTTGTGTTGAGAACTTTCAATATCCTCCTTCCAGCTGTTTGAAACTAGATACATTGTCAACTATAGTCATCCTACAGTGATATAGAACACTAGAACTTATTCCTCCAAAGTAGCTGTAATTTTACATCTTTTAACAAATCTGTCTCTATCCCACCCTTCCTCCTACCCTTCCTATCCTCTAGTATCCTCTGTCCTACTTTTCACTTCTCTAAGATCAAGTTTTTTAAGTTTCCACATATGAGCAAGAATGTGTGGTGTTTAACTTTCTGTCCCTGGCTTATTTCACTTAAGATAATATCTTCCAGTTCCATCCATGTTGCCATGAATGACAAGATTTCACTCTTTATTGTGGCTGGATGGCATTCCATAGTGTATATATACCACATTTTCTTTATCCATTCATCTGTTGTTGGACACCTAGGTTGATTCTGTATCTTGACTATTGTGAATAGTGCTGCAATAAACATGAGGTTCAGATATCTCTTTGATATCATGATTTCCTTTCCTTTGGATAAATTCTCAGTAGTGAGATTGCTGGATCATATAGTAGTTCTATTTGTAGTTGTTTTGGGAGCCTCCATACTGTTCTCCATAGTTGCTGTGGTAGTTTACATTCTCACCAGCAATATATAAGAGTTTTCTTTTCTCTGCATCCTTGTCAGCTTTTGTTATTTTTTGTCTTTTTGATAATAACCATCCTAACTGGGGTGAGATGATAGCTCATTGTAGTTTTGATTTGCGTTTCCCTGATGATTAGTGATGTCGAGCATTTTTTCATATGTTTGTTCGCCATTTGTATGTCTTCTTTAGATAAATGTCTGTTCAGATCACTTGCCAATTTTTAAATTGAATTGTTTGCTGTTTTGCTGTTGAGATGTTTGAGTTCCTTATATATTCTGGATACTGTTGGATGAAGACTCAACAAATATTTTAGTCTCATTCTGTAGGTTGTCTTTTCACTCTGTTGATTGTTTCTTCTGCAGTACAGAAGCTTTTCAGTTTTATACAATCCTATTTGTTTATTTTTGCTTTCATTGCCTGTGCCTTTGAGGTCTTATTTATAAAATATTTCCCAGACCAATGTTCTGAAGTGATTCCCTTATGTTTTCTTCTGTAGTTTTATCATTTTGGGTCTTACATTTAGCTCTTTCATTCATTTTGAGTTGATTTTTATATAAAATGAGAGGTAGGACTCTAGTTTCATTCTTTTGCATATGGATATCCAGTTTTCCCAGCACCATTTATTGAAAAGGTTGTTTTTATCACTAACAAGTGTTGTTGAAAACTTCGTCGAAAATCTGTTGGCTATAGATGTGTAGATTATTTCCTGGGCTCTCTATTCTGTTCCATTGGTCTCTGTGTCTGTTTTTATGCCAGTATCATGCTATTTTTGTTACTACAGCTTTGTGATATATTTTGACATCTTGTAGTATAATAACTTCATCTTGTAGTATAATAAAAAGAGCTTTGCTCTTTTTGATCAGGATTGCTTTGGTTACTGGGCATGGGGTGGTGGTCTTTTGTGGTTCCATACAAATTTTAGAATTTCTTTTCTATTTCTGTAAAGAACTTCATTGATATTTTGACAGGGATTGCATTAATCTGTAGATTGCTTTGGGTAGTATTGTCATTTTAACAATATTAATTTTTCCAATCCATGAGCATGGGATACCTTTCCATTTGTATGTATGTTCTTCAATTTATTTCATCAGAGTTTTGTGGTTTTCCTTGCAGAAGTTTCTCACCTCCTTGGTTAAATTTATTTCTGGAAATTTTATTTCATTTTTATAGTTATTGTAAATGGGATTGCCTTCTTGATTTTTTTAGCTAGTTTTGTTTTTGGGTTTAGAAATGCTACTGGTATTTGCTTATTAATTTTGTATCCTGCAACTTTACTGAATTTGTTTATCAATTCTAAGCATTTTTGTAGTCTTTAGGTTTCTCTATGTAAAATATTATGTCATCTGAAAACAGGGACAATTTGACTTCCTCCTTTCCAGTTTGGATGCCCTTTATTTCTTTTTGTTGCCTAATTGCTCTAGTTAGGACTTCCAATACTATGTTGCATGAAAGTGGTGAGAGGACATTCTTGTCTTGTTCCAGTTCTTAGAGGAAAAACGTTCAGCTTTTCCTTGTTTAGTAAAATGTTAGCTATGGGTTTGTCCTATATGGACTTTATTATATTGAGATACTTTCCTTCTATACCTAATTTATTAAGAGTTTTTATTGTGAAGGGATGTTGAATTTTATCAAAAGTTTCTCTGCATCTGTTGAGATGATCATATGGCTTCTGTCCATTCTATTAATGTGATGTATGACATTTAATCATATGTTGAATCATCTTTGCATTTCTGGGATAAATGCCACTTGATTATGGTGTATTCTCTTTTTGATGTGTTGCTGGATTTGGTTTGCTAGTATTTTGTTGAGAACTTTTGCCTCTGTGTTCATCAGGGATATTGGTTTTTAATTTTCTTTTCGATGTTGTGTCCTTATCTGGTTTTGATATCAGGATTATATTGGCCTTGTAGAATGAGTTAGGAAGAATTTCCTCTGCTTCAATTTTTTTGGAATAGGTTGAGAAGAGTTAATATAGAGACAAGTTTATAGCAATAAGTGCCTACATCAAAAAACTAGAAAGGTTTCCAATAAACAACCTAATGTTGTACCTCGAGGAACCAGAAAAACAAGAATGAACCAAACCAAAAATTAGTAGAAGGAAATAAATAATAAAGATCAGAGCAGAAATAAACAAAAATGAGATTAAAAAATACCAAAGATCAAGGAAACAAAAAGCTGATAAACAAAATTGACAAACCATTAACTAGACTAAGAAAAAAGAGATGATGCAAATAAAATCGGAAATGAAAAAGGAGACGTCACAATGGATAACACAGAAATACAAAAGATCACTAGTGACTACTTATGAACAACTATATGCCAATAAATTTGAAAACCTAGAGGAAATGGGTAAATTCCTGGACACAAACACCTACCAAGATTGAACCAAGAAGAATTAGAAAACCTGAACAGATCAATAATAAGTAATGAGGTTGAATCAGTAATAAAAAGTGTTCTAACAAAGAAAAACCCAGGTGCAGACGGCCTTACTACTGAATTATACTGAACATTTAAAGAAGAATTAGTAACAATTCTTCTCAAACTAAGCTGTCAAATTTCCGATAGAGTTGTTTGTAGTATTTCTTTATTGCATTTTTAATGTCCATGCACCATAAGATTTTAATTTTATTTAAACCTATATGGATAATTTGTAACTTCCTTTTGCTGTATTGCTATATTCTAGATAATTTTTCTTGTCAATTATTTTATTTTTCATTATTTCTCAAGGATACATATATATGTGGTAAGAGTGCTTAGATTTTGGAAGTCAGTCTTCACCTGTCTGCTGTCAGGAAAGTTCTGGAGAGAATGTGAGGAAGTGCCAGTGTGAGAAGCTTCCCATATTGCTGGGGGAACTTTTGGAGATGAACACAGTTGGATACCAATACAGCAGTATCCAGAAACACCAGTATAATTCAAGTAAATTTCTTCAGTGATACGAGAATCTTAGAGTTAGGAAGATAATTGTCACTCATGGAGGCAACAAGGACTGAAGTGGCCCTGGGACAGGACAAGTCAATAGACCAACCTTGAACCTCATTCTGAGTTTTCTCTTCCCCATTCATAGAAGTTAAACCAGGAGAGTTCACACCAAAGAGAGGAATAGGACCATCTCTTCTGAGCAACATGGATTTGGTTTCTTGGGATCTCTATCAGAGCCTTAGGCCCAATATCTGTGGATCTCTATCAGAGCCTTCTCCTGTGAGAAGAAGAAAATTTTCCTCTTCTACTGTCTTCACTCTTCAGGGAGTAAGCAGCTGGGAGTTTTGGCCTGAGTCTTTGAACTTGAATGTCTCCAACTTTTCCCTGTTGTGAAGATTCTTGTGATGAACATCCATGTGTGTACACCTTTCTGAATTTGTTCTATTTCCTCAGGATACATTTCTAGAAGTATAATTACAGTTCAGTGTGTGCACATTTTAATTATGCTTGATACATGTTGTCAGGCAAGTTTCTTGCTCATGAGGGCAATTATAATGATAATCACATATCTGATTCTTTTGTCAAATGACTTGCTCTAGTTGGCCAAGAATATGTTTGTTAACTGGACAATTAGGCTGAGCCCTGGCATAAGGGGAAAAGTGATCCTGGAAACCAAGGCAGAGGGAATGGGATGCTAGTTCCTGGTGTGGACAGTTAAAACAGAGTGGATGATACTGGTGGACCAGATGCCTCCCACTCCATTTGCCAAAAGGTTAGATGGAATTTAATCTAGAAACACACTCCAAATGTCACGATACTAAGCTGAAGTTTGATGACCCTCTCTAAAGGAGGTGAGTTATATATATAAAGAATGGATTATCTTTTAAAAATAAATATTCATTTATCTGATAAAAAAGTTTAAGCCCAAAACTTGGGTCCCAAAGCAAGGCAAAGTAAAAGAATACATTGTATTCTAACTCTGCTTTATTTAGCAATTGCAAAGAGCGAAGAGCACAGAAATTATCACAGAGATACAGGCTTTGTACATCACAGGACTAGTCACTTGTGCTTTCATGGATACTGCAGGGGTGGGGGTTCACAACACTTGCAAGGAAGAGAGTTTGGGAGCCAGTGAAAAGTAAGTGGAAGTTGTTCTGAAATAAGCCCCAGGCAATTTTCTGCAATGAAAAGGATCAGATATCATTTTCCTATCATGCTCAGCCTCAGAGATAGAACACTGGAGGCAAGAAATTAATAATTTAGTAACAAAGTAAAGCTCCAGTGGCGATTACATCAAGATGTAAAATCAGAGGTTGATCTGATGGTGAGCAATGGGTGCTCAGATGGGGCTGGTATAGACAGAGAGAAGTGAGGGCACTAAGCATCCATCCCCAGCTCTACCTGGGAGGGCAGGGGAGACTGGAGGCCAGGAGAGGACAGGCAGCCTGAGGAGAGGGCTCTGCAGCCAGAGAGGGGCCTGAGAACTGTGGGACCGAGAGCCGGTGGCAGCACTTCAGTGCTTGTAGCTCTTCCTGC
>NW_022325665.1:0-19540 GCF_002776525.5 Piliocolobus tephrosceles | reverse complement strand
AAGGTGCACTCAGGTAACTCCAGGTTGTTGGCTCTTTCCCCAGGACGTGGATGCTGCCTACATGAACAAGGTTGAACTGCAAGCCAAGGCAGACACTCTCACAGATGAGATCAACTTCCTGAGAGCCTTGTATGAAGCAGTAAGCGTCTCCACCATCCTTCTGTTTACTCTGATGGGGTCTGCAAAGGGGAGAAGATGTATAGGGCTGGGTATCTCTGTAAATGTCAGAAGTGAAGTTGATCTTATGACCTTCTGTTCTGCAGGAGCTGTCCCAGATGCAGACCCACATCTCAGACACATCCGTGGTGCTGTCCATGGACAACAACCGCAACCTGGACCTGGACAGCATCATCGCCGAGGTCAAGGCCCAATACGAGGAGATTGCTCAGAGAAGCCGGGCTGAGGCCGAGTCCTGGTACCAGACCAAGGTGAGAGGGAGTGGGCAGCCTCTGAGGAATCCCTGTGTCCAGCCCTGAATACCAGAGAACTGCAGACTTCATTGGAGACATCCCCTTACAGGAAGCCAGGGTCCTCTCACAGGACGTGCAGTCTGCACTGTTAGAGTAGACATTTGTGGAACTTTTGCCCAAGTCAAGGAGGAGAAAGAACCCAAATGCAGGAGGAAAGCTACCATAGACAATGACATAGTCGTCTCTGCATTTAGCTTCATCCTGATTGCTGACTTTTAGAAAGTGGTACAGAAAATTTCTACTCCCTAACGAAACTAGGCAGGCAGTGGTGCCATAATGAGGATAGTCTGTGACTCCAGAGTTTATTATCCATGTACCACATAACATCAACTTTTCCTCAAGTTTCTTGGGGAGAAGCCATTAGGTCCACTTCATGACATGCATGATACGTAAGTGAAAGTCATCGCTAGCCAGGTAAGAACCCGTAGACACTGTCTCTCTCTCCACCTCTGGGCTGCAGTACGAGGAGCTGCAGGTCACAGCAGGCAGACATGGGGACGACCTGCGCAACACCAAGCAGGAGATTGCTGAGATCAACCGCATGATCCAGAGGCTGAGATCTGAGATCGACCACGTCAAGAAGCAGGTATAGTGAGGGGCAATGGAGGAGAAAAGCATCATTTTTTTTATTAGGTCATGAGGCAGCAGTCAATCATCATTTAGTAAAATTCTTTGGGAATTGAGTGAGAAGCAGAGAAGGAAAGACATGCAGTTCCTAGGCTCAATGAGAACACTCTGGTTCAGAGACATGGATCACACCCAAGGACATGAAACAATCACCTGGGCAGAAGCACTCTCACCTGGTCAAAGATGTAAAAGTATAGTCTAGAGGCATTGGAAGGGCTTATGTAAGAAGACTGATTGACTTTGGAATTGCAAAGGACCAAGTTGGGTGAGGTGTCAGGTCAGAAAGCATGAGTAACATTGTTACAAATCTGCTCAAGGTTCACCGTGAAAAAGAAAGTGAAACCAAAGCCATGAGGAAGGAAAACATGGCCCAAGCAGGTGAGAGAATGTGAGGCAGGAGGAAGGCAAGGTCTCAACAGCTTCATGTGAAAACTCATCATCTCAGTTGACGATGTTTGCAAATTATTGTGGCATCCATACAAGATCATCAAAAATGGTTTTGGTTTTGCTTTGGAGACAACACTTAATGTCCTTGGTCTTCTGTCCACTCTGGCATCTTCCATGGGTCATCTCCCACATCTTTAGGCAGGGGAGTTAACACAAAGGGGCACAGGATTTTATCATGTGACTGCAGACATAAAAAGCTTGAAGATAGTAAAAAGGCTAGACAGGAAGTGTCAGAGCTCATTTACCATCAATTCTGGGTTCCTGGTACCTTCTTCACTGGAAAGGAACCAGCCAGGTTTAGTCTCCTCTGGAAGACCAGATGACAAGTTCTTTCCATTCCTTTCCCCTCTTAGTGTGCCAACCTGCAGGCCGCCATTGCTGACGCTGAGCAGCGTGGGGAGATGGCACTCAAGGATGCCAAGAATAAGCTGGAAGGGCTGGAGGACGCCCTACAGAAGGCCAAGCAGGACCTGGCCCGACTGCTGAAGGAGTACCAGGAGCTGATGAATGTCAAGCTGGCCTTGGACGTGGAGATCGCCACGTACCGCAAGCTGCTGGAGGGCGAGGAGTGCAGGTGGGTAACTGACGCGGCTTCCTCCAACAGCTGAGTCCATCTGCAACGTTCCTGGCACTGAGCACAACTTTAAGGTGCACTGCCCAAGACCATAATTGCTATTCTTGGGAGAAAACTAAGTTTTCTGGTAGGCTCTTCCACCCACCAAGGCTTCCCGTGCTCCTCCGGGGAAGGGCTCTCTGAGGTCTCACCCTCCCTGTGTTTCTCCCCACAGGCTGAATGGCGAAGGCGTTGGACAAGTCAACATCTGTAAGTACCTTTGCTTGCCTTCCTCCCCTGCCCTTGCACTCTTCTGACTGGGCTCAGGCTGACAGGATGAGCTCACCGTGGCTTCTTGTGTCCTTGTCCGCCTCCCCACCACAGCTGTGGTGCAGTCCACCGTCTCCAGTGGCTATGGCGGTGCCAGCGGTGTCGGCAGTGGCTTAGGCCTGGGTGGAGGAAGCAGCTACTCCTATGGCAGTGGTCTTGGCGTTGGAGGTGGCTTCAGTTCCAGCAGCGGCAGAGCCATTGGGGGTGGCCTCAGCTCTGTTGGAGGCGGCAGTTCCACCATCAAGTACACCACCACCTCCTCCTCCAGCAGGAAGAGCTACAAGCACTGAAGTGCTGCCACTGGCTCTCGGTCCCACAGTTCTCAGGCCCCTCTCTGGCTGCAGAGCCCTCTCCTCAGGTTGCTTGTCCTCTCCTGGCCTCCAGTCTCCCCTGTCCTCCCAGGTAGAGCTGGGGATGGATGCTTAGTGCCCTCACTTCGTCTGTCTATACCAGCCCCATCTGAGCACCCATTGCTCACCATCAGATCAACCTCTGATTTTACATCATGATGTAATCACCACTGGAGCTTCACTCTGTTATTAAATTATTAATTTCTTGCCTCCAAAATTGTTATCTCTGAGGCTGAGCATGATAAGAAAATGATCTCTGCTCCTTTTCATTACTGAAAACTGCCTGGGGCTTATATCGGAACAACTTCCACTTATTTTCCATTGGCCCCCAAACTCCCTACCTTAAAAGTATTGTGAACCCCCCCTGCAGTATCCATAGAAGCGCAAGTGACTAGTCGTATGATGTATACAGTCTGTCTCCCTGTGATGAATTCTCTGCTCTTTGCTCTTTGTAATTTCTAAATAAAGCAGATTTTAAAGTAATGCATGTACCAATATTTCTTCAGGTTTTTCAGTTTACAAATGCCTTTTTATTTTTAACTGATAATCCATATCCCCATGTGCTTAAACCTTCTCCTTTAGAGAGGTTCAATTAACAGCACTATGGCATCCTGATATTCAGGTCTCTTCTCAGATCAAATTCCTCCTAAATGTTTGGCAAGTGGAGTGGGAGTCATTTGGTCCACCACGATTGTCCACTCTTGTTTTACTATATGTAGGAACTGGCAGCCCAGTCCCTCTGACTTGGTCTCTGAGACTACTCCTCCTTATACACGGGCGCTTGGCCTAAATGCCCAGGTGGAGAAACATTTTTGGCCAAATAGAATAAAAGTCATTTGAGAAGAAAATAAGATACTTTATTTATACTTAGAATTGCCCCATGACTAAGAAAATTATTTGACAAGGTGTATCAACAGCAATCAATATGTGCCTACTTAGAACTGAAATTACACCTCTGGAAATGTATCCTGAGGAGAACGTGCAAATGCAGAAAGCTATACGCACATGGATATGCACCACAGTAATCTTCACAACGGGGAAATGGGACATTAAAGCTGATACAATTAAAATCCAAACAGCTGGGGGCGGTGGCTCACACCTGTAATCCCCATACTTTGGGAAGCTGAGGTGGGTGGATCACCTGAGGTCAGGAGTTTGAGACCAGCCTAGCCAATATGGTGAAATCTCGTCTCTACTAAAAATATAAAAATTAGTTGAGCATGGTGGTGGGCACCAATCCCAGCTACTCGGAAGGCTGAGGCAGGAGAATCACTTGAACCCGGGAGCAGGAGGGAGGTTGCAGTGAGCTGAGATCACGCTGCTGTACTCCAGCCTGGGCAACAGAGCAAGACTCTGTCTTGAAAAATAAATTGAAAAATGAAAAAAAAAAAATCCAAACAGCCAGGCACAAAACTCACATGCTTATTCCTTGAAATGGGAAAGCAAAACAAGAATGGAAATTCCCTCCCTTTCGTACTCTAAGCCTCTCACAGACATTCCATGAAACCAAGTCTGTTTATCAGAAGAGACAGTTATATTCCTCCCTCAGGAGTGAAATGGCCTGTCTGTGAACTGGACTGGCATCTCTGAATGGCTGAGGAAAGTCTCAGGATATGAGCGGATGGTCAGCTAGTGTTGCCTTTGGGCCACCTCAGTTCCTGTTTTCCTCATGAGTGACAATTATCCCCCTAACATTCTGGCTCTCACATCACTAGAGACATTTTATTTGGTTGGCAAATTCACAGAAGGTGTTTCAGGATCCTGCTGTGTCAGATTCCCACTGTGTTCACCCTTAGGCTTTTCCTCAGCAACATGGGCAGCTTCCGACATTGATGTCTCCTCATTGCCCTCCAGACCTCCCCAACAGCACACATGTCGTAACTGACCCAAGCCCACTGACAAATACAGTTATATACTCATGAGGTATAATGAAAAGGAAAATAACTGACAAGATAAATTATCTAGGATGTAGAAATATACCAAAAGGAGGTTAAAAACAATGTGCATATATGTGTATCCATATAAAAAATAAAAATCTTATAGTATATGGACATTCAAAGCATAATAAAGGAAAACTACAAATGAACAAACTTGAAACTTCGATGAAATGCACCAAATCCTTGAAAGACACAGGTTACCAAAATTCACACAGGGAGAAATAGATTGGAATAGTCACATAACTATTAAATAAATTGAATCAATAATTTATAGCCTCTCTAAAAGAAAGTACCAGGCCCAGATATTTTTATTGGTTAATTCTATTAACATTTAAAAATGAAATGATACCGATTGTCTACAATGTCTTCTGGGAAACAGATGCAGAGAGAACAGTTTATAACTCATTCTACAGAGGTCGGTATTACTCTAACACCAAAACTAGATAACGACATTTTGAGAAAAGAAAACTATAGACCAATACCTTTTATAAACATAGACGCAAAATTGCTCAACAAAATATTACCAAATTTAATCCTACCAAGTACTTAAAAGTTATACACCATAACTAACCAGGATTTATCATGTATGTGTGAGGCTAGTGTAACATTCAAAGCCATCAATAAAATCTACCATATCAGAGGACTAAAAAAGAAAAATCATATAACTATATCAATTGATGCAGAAAAAGTTGATTATATAACCCAACACCGATTCATGTTTCAAAGGAAACAAGCCTGTCAGCAAACAAGAAATGGAGGGCAACTTCCTCAACTTGGTGAAGAACATAAGAAAAATAAAAAATCCCATTGTTAACATCATATTTAATAGTGAGAGACTAGGCCGTTTTCGCATAGTTCGAGAGCAAGGCAGACATGTCCCCTCTCTCCACTGTCACTCGCATTGTACTGGAAGTTTAACTGTAGCAATAAAAGTAATATATATTAGAAATTAAAAAAAAAACTCTCTTTATTCTCATACGACATTTAGTCAATGTAGAAAATTTCAAAGAATCTACCAGTACTTTCCTGGCAGCAATAAGCAAAGACAGCAAAGTTGCAGGCCACGAGATTACTAGACAAAAGTAAGTACTTTCTTATATACCAGCAATGAGGAACTGAAATTTGAAATTAAAAATCAATACCATTCACAATAACACCAAAAGATTAAATGCTTAGGCATAAATCTAACAAAATATAAAGAGACTCCGTAAGAGGAAAACTACTAAATAATGATGAAATAAATCAAAGATATAAATAAATGAAGAGATAATCCAGATTGGTAGATTGGAAGACTCAGAATTATTAAGCTGTCAATTCTCTCTAAATTGATACATAGATTCAACACAATCCCAATTAAAATCCCAGCAAACTATTGTGTAAATATCAATAAACTGGATAAAGTTTATATGAAAAGGCAAAGGATCTTTGCAAGGTGATAAGTGAAACAAGTGTAGTGGTGAGGTCACATTATGCATTTGTCAAAATCCATAGAATTTTGGGGGGATTTTAAAAATTAATATCATTTTAAATTGACAAAAACAAAATTGCATAAATTTATGACGTACAATATGATGTTTTTATATATGTACAAAATATGAAATGATTAAATCAAGTTACTTAATATATCTATCACCTTGCTTTATCATTTTCTGTGGTGAGACATTTGAAATTTACTTTCTTAGCTATTTTGAAATATGCAATATATTATTATTGATGATTGTCACCCTGCTGCACAATAGATCTCAAAACTTATTCCTCTCATCTAACTGAAATTGTGCTCTTTGACCAGCAATTCCCATTCTATCCCATCCCCACCCCCTCCCCCAGTCTCTCATAACCATCATTCTACTCTAAACTTCCATAAGTTCCTCTCTTCTACATAACACCAATAAGTGAGACCATGCAGTATTTGTCATCCTATGTCTGGCTTATTTCTCTTAGCATAATGTCTGCCAGGTTTATCTATATTGTCTTTACTTTTTAGAGCAGTTTTAGGTTCACAGTAAAATTGCCCAGAGGTACAAAAGCTTACCATATACCCACTGCCCACACAAATTCATAGCCTCACTCACTATCAACAGCCCCCACCAGAGTGGTACATTTGTTACAATCAAATCTATATTGACGTGTCATTATTAACCAAAGTCCAAGCTTACAGTAGGGTTAACTCTTGCTGTTGTACATTCTATGGTTATGAAAAATGGATAACATGTATCTACCACTATAGTATCATACAAATTCATTTCACTGCCCTAAAAAATCTTCTGTGCTCCACCTGTTTATCTTTCCCAACTAAGTCTTGGCAGCCAAGGATCTTTTCACTGTCTTCATTGCTTTTTTCCTTTTCCAGCGTGTCATATAGTTGGAATCATACAGTATGCAGCCTTTTCAGGTTGGCTTCTTTCACCTAGTAATATGCATTTAAGTTTCCTCTATGTGTTTTCATGGCTTGATAGCTCATTTCATTTTAGTATTGAATAATATTTCATTGTCTTGATGGGCCACAGTTGACTTACCATTCACCTACTGAAAGATATGTTGGTTGTTTCCTAGTTTGGGAAATTAGGAATAAAGCTACTATAAATATCTGTGTGCAGGCTTTTTGATGGGCACTGGTTTTTAACTCATTTGGGTAAACACCAAAGCATGCAGTTGCTGAATTGTGTGGTAAGAGTATGTTTAGTTTTGTAAGAAACTGCCAGACACTCTTCCAAGGTAGCCATACCATTTTGCATTGCAATGAATGAGAGTTCCTGTTGCTCCACATCCTTGCCAGCATTTGGTATGGTCAGTGTTCTGGATTTAGCTATTCTAATAGGCATGTAGTGATATCTCATTGTGCTAATTTGCATTGCTCTGATGACCTATGCTCATTTACTATTTGTATATCTGCATTGGTGATGGGTCTGTTAAAGACTTTGGCCCATTTTATAATCAATGTATTACTTATTATTAATTTTAAGAGTTCTTTGTACAGTTTGGATAACCATCCTTTATCGAATATATCTTTTACCAATATTTTCTTCCAGTCTGTGACTTGAATTCTCATTCTCTTGGTAGTGTGTTTTGCAGAGCTGAAGTTTTATTAATAATTTTAATGAAGCCCATTTTATCAGTTATCTCTTTCATGATTCCTGACTTTGGTATTGTATCTAAAATGTCATTGTCATACCTAAGGTTATCTAAGCTTTCTCCTATGTTATCTTTTAGGAGCTTTACAGTTTTGCATTTTGCATTTAGAGTTATGATCCATTCTAAGTTAATTTTTGTGGCGAGTATACGCCCCGTATCCAAATTTGTTTTTCTACATGTAGATATCCAGTTATTCCAGCACTAATTGTTGACAAGGCTGTCTTTGTATTGCCTTTGCTTCTTTGACAAAGATCAGTTGATTATATTTATGTAGATCAAATTCTGGGCTCTCTATTTTGTTCCTTAATCTATTTGTCTATTCTTTCACCAATACCACAGTGTCTTTGTTACTGTAGTTTCATAGTAAGTCTTAAAGTAGGATGCTTGTAGTCCTCTGACTTCCTTCTCCTTCAGTATTGTGTTAGCTATTCTGGGTCTTTCGCCTCACCATAAAAACTTTAGAATCAGTTTGTTGATATCCACAAAGTAATTTGCTGGGATTTTATGGGGGAAACTCATAGAATTTTATACTGTGGGATTTTTATTAGGGAAAACTCATAGAATTTTATACTGCAGAGTAAACCTTAATGTTCGAAATTTTTAAAAAATGATTTATGAGATTGAGAGATCCTAGAATGGAATGTACAATGTGGCAAAAGGATCTAACTATATTACAAATGTATGAAATAATCTCCCTGAAGTGGATGGGGAGAAAAAAGGCTGACATTAGGAACTCTGGAAGTGAGTGGAGTCTATGAGACTAAAGGCAAAGAAACTTGTAAGAACTGTATGTCAGTATTGTACTTAAGTTGATAAGGTTGCTTCCCATGGTGGGATGACTAACAATTCTGAAACCACTAGGCCTGTGCTTTAGTCAGTGTTCTCCAGAGTAATGGAAACTATAAGATATATATATATATACACACACACATATATATGTATATCTCTATCTCTCTATCTATCTATCTGCATCTATCGATCTACTTACCTATCTATCTATTTAGAGAGAGAGAGAGAGAGAGATTATAAAGAATTGGTTGATGTGATTCAGGTGGCTGACAAGTCTCAAGATCTGCAGTGGACAAGCAGGAGACCCAAGAAAGCAAGTGTTCTAGTTCGAGTCTAAAGGCAGAAAAAACCTAGCTCAAATGCTATTAGGCAAAAAGAATTATCTCTTACTAACCTGTTTGTTCTATTCTTCCCTTTAACTAATTTAATGAGGCCCACTCACATAAGTAGGGCAATTTGCTTTACTCAGCATATATATTCAAATATTAATCTCATCCAGAAACATACTCACAGACATACCCTGAATGATGCTTTACCAGATATCTGGGAATTCCCACAAAAACATTCCACAATAATTTAAAAACATTTTTCTATTTCACAACATGTTTTTTTAAAAAAACAAGTTCAATAGTTTTGGGGGAACAGGTAGTGTTTGATTGCATGGAAAGGTTCTTTAGTGGTGATTTCTGAAATTCCGGTGCGCTCATCACCCAAGCAGTGTACACTGTACCCAGTGTGTAGTCTTTTATCCCTCACCCCACTTCTACCCTTCTCCCCAAGTTCCCAAAGTTCATTATATCATTTGTATGCCTTTGCATCCTCATAGCTTAGCTCCTGCTTATAAGTGAGAACATGCAACGTCTGGTTTTCCATTTCTGAGTTACTTCACTTAGGATAGTGGTCTCCAACTTTAGCCAGGCTGCTATGAATGCCATTATTTCATTTCTCTTTATGACTGGTGGAGGTGGCAGTGGAGTGAAGTAGACTCTGTGAGAGTCTTTGGTTGTCGATACGTTTAGTGTGCTGGTTTTCTCGAATGCTGGTTATGCTAGCAGTGAAGTTGTCACGTGGACAGACCAGAATGTTGCAGGCAGTGTAATGAGCTATTTTTTTCTCCTTCTTTGGAGCAGGATTGTTCTGTCTTAAGTTGCTGTACTGTCCTGAGTTCGTTGGCCTCCAGCCAGGAGGTGGCACTTTTGAGAAAGCACTAGTTGCGATAGTAGAAGGGGAATATAAGCTTGCCCTAAGTTGGCCAGGATAAGTATTCAGGTTTCTCAGGTTATGGCTGGGGTCATAAAGCTCTCAAGAGTTTATGTCTTTTGTGATTAGAGTTCTTCATCTGTCTTGTGGAATTTGCAGAGGCCTGCTGCTTTTTTCAAAAAATCTGTGATTTCTTTCTGTTTTCCTGGTATGCTTCTGCAGTGGTTCCTGGAGCAAAAGTTCACAGTGTGAGTCTCTACATGACGTTCTGTTCATCAAAGTGGGAGCTGCAAGTCAACCCTGTCTCCTATCCACCATCTCCCCTCTAATTTTAATTCTATTCCACAGCATATGTTCTGATGATTAATTTTATGTGGCAACTTCAATGGATGTTATGTGTTCCATTCATGTTATACTGTCCCATCACAACATATACTGAGGAACAGAACAATTAAGTAAATGGATAGCAGATAGTTGTAGCCATGGTTTTTGCTGTTGTTATATGAGGTTGTAGATAAGCAAGGGAAGATGCTAGAATGATCCATGTGGTAACGAATTCAAGTTGGAGACTTGGATAATAGATACAAAAGGTTACAGATAATTATATATAGAAATATATTTATTGTCAGCTAACAGGGCCCTGAAGTAATAACACCCCTGTAGCAATGAGCACATCTTGTACCTAGATCTTAGTTGCTAAAGCTATTACCCACTGCTACCCACTGTTAACATGATGGTTAATTTTATGTGCCAGCTTAACTGGGCTACAGGTGCCCAGATATCTGGTCAACACCATTTTAAGTATTTCTGTGAGGATGTTTTGGATGAGATTAAGATTTGAATCCATAGACTGAGTAAAGCAGATTGCCCTCCCTATTATGAGTAGGCCTTATTCAATCAGCTGAAGGCCTGAATAGAACAAAAGTCTGACTGACACTCCCTCTAGTAGGAGAGAATTCTCCTACCTCATGGCCTTCAAACTGGGACAATAGCTCCCTCTGGTTCTACAGCAGCTTCCAGCCATCAAAGTCAAACTGATACATCAGCTCTGCAGATTTTGGATTTGCCATTCTCCATAGTTATATGAGTGAATTCCTTAAAATAAATCTCTTTATATATTTATCTCCTATTGGTTCAGTTTATCTGAAGAACCCTGACTAGGAGCAAGTGGTCCTTGGAGAAATGGCTGATTTTAGGACTAGGGCAGGAGACATAGAAGATGATCCTGGAGCATCTTGTCATGTCAGAAAGTAAGGAAGTTTTTTAAATAACAAAGAAGTAAACAAAAATGAAAAAACACAAGGTGTCAATTAAAATTGCTGCCAATGGCCACATTGGAAAAAGTTGAGCAATGAAGTAAATAAATAAATATATGTATTGGATTATAGTGCAAAGTACAAAATAAACCTATAATGCTATAAATAAATGACTGAGTAAATCAGTAAGAGAGGATCGACACTGTCGCATTGAAGAATACCAAACAATTTACGTAAGTACTCCCCCAGAATGAGGTAGGGTGTAACTGTTCCCCGCTTGTGTGGGCTGTGATTAATGACTTCCTTCCAAAGAGCAGAGTATGAAAAGGAGGGGCAGTAGTCCCCCCTTATCCATGTGGATAGTTCTAAGACCCCTAGTGGATGCCTCAAACCTCAGATAGTATCAAACCGTTCATATACTGGGTTATCTCCTATACACACATACCTATAATAAAGCTTAATTTATAAATGAGGCACTGTGAGAAACCAACAATAACTAATTATTAAGTTATTGTCAGTATTTTAAGTAAAATAAGGGTTCCTGAACACAAGCACTGTGATACTCTGACAGTTGATCTGAAAATCAAGCCAGCTGCAAACAGTCTCATGGACCACAGCACAATCAAATTAGGAATCAAGACTAAGAAATTCACTCAAAACCAGACAAATTACATGGGATTTGAATAACCTGCTCCTGAATGACTTGGGTAAATAATAAAATTATGGCAAAAATCAAGAAGTTCTTTGAAACTAATCAGAACAAAGATACCGAATTTCTGGGATGCAGCAAAGGAGGTATTAAGAAGGAAATTTATAGCACTAAATGCACACATCAAAAAGTTAGAAAGATCTCAAGTTAACAACCTAACATCACAACTGAAACAACTATAGAACCAAGAGCATACAAAGCTAGCAGAAGACAAGAAATAACCAAAATCAGAGCTGAACTGAAGGAGACTGAGATATGAAAAACCATTCAAAAGATGAAAGTCAGGTGTGGTGGCTCACGCTTGTAATTCCAGCACTTTGGGAGGCCAAGGTGGGCAGATCACCCAAAGTTGGGAGTTCGAGACCAGCCTAGCCAACAAGATGCGATCTCCATCTCTACTAAAAAATGAAAATAAATAAATAAATTAGCCGGGTATAGCGGCTCATGCCTGTAATCCCAACTACTGGAGAGGTTGAGGCACGAGAATTGCTTGAACCTGGGAGGCAGAGGTAGCAGTGAGCCAAGATCATGCCACTGCACTCCAGCTGGGTGACAGAGTAAGACTCTGTCTAAAAAATAATAATAATAATCCAGGAACTGATTTTTTTTTAATTAATGAAATAGATATACCACTAGCTAAACTAATAAAAAAGAAAAGAGAACACTCGCAGCTGAATTCTACCAGATGTAAAAGAAGAGCTGGTACCATTCCTGCTGAAACTATCCCAAAACATTGAGAAGTGACTCCTCCCTAACTCATTCTAGGAGGCCAGCATCATCTTGATACCAAAACTTGGCAGAGACACCACAAAAAAAGAAAAATTCAGGACAATATCAGTGATGAACATTGAAACAAAGATCCTCAACAAAATACTGGCAAATCTAGCAGCACATCAAAAAACTTATCCGCCATGATCAAATAGGTTTTTTCCCTGGGATTCAAGTTTGTTTCAACATACACAAATCAATACATGTGATTCATCACAATAACAGAACTAAAGACAAAAGCCACATGATTATCTCAATTGCTGCAGAAAAGGCTTTCAATAAAATTAAACACCACTTCATGCTAAAAATTTTCAATAAATTAGGTATTGAAGGAACATACCTCAAAATAAAAAGAGCCTTCTATGGCAAACCCACAGCTAACATCATACTGAATGAGCAGAAGCTGAAAGCATTCTCTTTGAAAAGCTGTGCAAGACAAGGATTCCCTCTCTCACCACTCCTATTCAACATAGTATTAGAAGTCCTATCAAGGGCAATTAGGCAAGAAAAGAAACAAAGGCATCCAAATAGGAAGAGAGAAAGTCAAACCATCCCTGTTCGCAGATGACATGATTCTATATTTAGAAAACCCCATAGTCTTGGCCCAAAAGCTCCTTTAGTTGATACACAACTTCAGAAAAGTTTCAGGATACAAAATCAACATACAAAAATCATTAACATTCCTGCACACCAACAACAGCCAAGCCGAGAGCCAAATCAGGAAAGCAATCCCATTCATAATTGCCACAAAAAGAATAAAATACCTGGGAATACAGCTAACCAGGGAGGTGAAAGATCTCTACAATGAGAATGACAAAACACTGCTTAAAGAAATGAGAGATGACACAAACAAATGGAAAGAACATCCCATGCTCATGGATAGGAGGAATCAATATCATTAAAATGGCCATACTGCCCAAAGCAATCTGAGCAGATTCAATCACACTGAATTCTATTCAATGTGATTCCTATCAAACTACCAACAACATTCTTTACAGCACGAGAAAAAAATAATTAAAATTCATATGGAACTAAAAAAGAGCCTGAATAGCCAAGACAATCCTAAGCAAAAAGAGCAAAGCTGGAGGCATCACACTACCCAATTTCAAACTATACTACAGGACTACAGTAACCAAAACATGGTACTGGTACAAAAACAGACACATGGAACAGAATAGAGAATCTAGAAATAAGTCTACACACATACAACCATCTAATCTTTGACAAACCTGACAAAAACAAGCAATGGGGAAAGGATTCCCTATTCTATAAGTGGTGCTGGGAAAACTGGCTAGCCATACGTAGAAAGCTGAAACTGGACCCTTTCTTTACACAATATACAAAAATCAACTCAAGATGAATTAAAGACAAATGTAAAACCCAAAACTATAAAAACCCTGGAAGACAATCTAGGCAACACCATTATGGACATAGGAACAGGCAAAGATTTCATGACAAAGACACCAAAAGCAAATGCAACAAAAGCAAAAATTGGCAAATGGGGTCTAATTAAACTAAAGAGCTTCTGCACAGCAAAGAAAACTATCAACAGAGTGAACGAATAACCCACAGAATGAGAAAAAATTTTGCAAACTATGCGTCTGACAAAGGTCTAATATCCAGCATCTATAAGGAACTTAAACAAAGTTATAAGAATAAAACAACCCCATTAAAGAGTGGCAAAGGACATGAACAAACACTTTTCAAAAGAAGACATACAAGTGACTAACAGTCATATGAAAAACAGCTTAACGTTACTGATAATTAGAGAAATGCAGCTCAAAACCATAATGAGATACCATCACACTCCAGTCAGAATTTAAAAGTCAAAAAATAACAGTTGCAGAGAAAAAGGAATGGTTTTTCACTGTTGGTGGGAGTGTAAATTAGTTCAACCGTTGTGGAAGACAGTGTGGATTCCTCAAAGACCTAAAAACAGAAGTACTATTTGACCCAGCATTCCCATTATTGGGTATATACCCAAAAGAATATAAATTGTTATAAATTGTTATCTTGATACTATTATAAGTATGTTGCAGGATAAAGCAAACAAACAATATGTTAATGTCATTTAGAGCCAAACTTTTCAGTGTGAGACAATTTAAATGCAGGTATACATTATTCTATTAGGTTGGAGCAAAAGTAATTACTGTTTTTGCCATTACTTTTGCACCAACCTAATATAATCTTCTATTTGAATTGAAATATCAGTATAAGCTTCTGATTTGCTGTCTTTTTAAACATATTTTACCTTTTCTTAGCTCTGTCCATTGAAAAGACTTCACAACAAATGCAACTCAGTAATAAAAAGGGCTCCTAGCATCCAAATTCTAGTTGATGTATATCATTTCCCAATGAAAGCAACTAGATCTACAAGGAGAAATAAGTGATTTCATGTCCATTGCATGATGAGTACAAAGTAAGCCTGAGACCTCTGGTCCTAGAAAACCAGGAACCTATCAAAACCAAATGAGGTCCTGTCAAAGGACACAGAAGCCAATCTGAAGAGTTTCCATTGCTTCAGATAGGACCATTTAAGTGCCAAAAGAATTAATGACTGCAGTGGACTAAAACATATCAAATATATTTTTTGTGAAATTGTGAATTTATAATTATATCAAAACAAAAACGCTTTCTTGATTACCTTTGAAGATTGCTAGAGAACCAATCTATTATCTGAAAACTGATAAATAAAGAGAGTCAAATACTTATTATAAGTTTCTTGTAGGAATTAAATGTTAGGTTACCTGAAAGGTAAATGACAAAGAGTTCTTCTTTGTAGAGGAATCCCAATTAATAAACGCAGAAGGTGTGATAAAAGCAGAAAGATGACATTTTGCAACCTCTAATGAAGCAGTGAATCTGGAAATTGATGAAATCAATGGGTATTAATATACCAGATGAAAAATATATTGTGTGCAGTGCTTTATAATGGAGGGTTTGGGTTGCAACCACTGAAATCCCCTGATCAGTCTTCAAAAAGTAGGCAATTAGTATCACATATCTTACGATATGGTGCAAGAGGGTGTACATAGCACCAACTATTGCATAGTCTTGCCTGCCACAATGGGAACAAACCTAATCAAGTCTTCACTACAACTACCAACACATAGGAAAAACTGGGGGAGAGAAGGCATTATGTGATACCAACAGGAAGCAATGAGTCAAATCCAGAATATGAACATTCTATAGAAACAAACAAACAAAAATTCCACAAATCAATGGCAAATAAAAGAAAAAGACAGGGTTCATTACAGCATTACAGAATAAATAACCTTAAAAGACATGGCAGCCAAATGCAATATATGAACCTAGTTAGGATGTTGCTTGGAGCAAGCCAGCCACAAAGAGAAATTTTTGAGATAATCAGAGAAATAAGAATATGAAGGAGGTATTGGATAGATTTAATACTGTTACACAACTAGATTATAAATTCACTATTACTCAGATATATATAAAAATATTGACAAGTGAAATGACTTGATGTCTAGATTTCCTTTAAGTCACTTTAAGAAAAGAAGTAGGGGAGTTAGATATAAAAAGACTAGGGGAGTTAAATGGAACAATAATGAGAAAAATTTTGATAACTGTTTAATCTGTGTGATTCATTCATGGAGGTTTATATAGTGTTCTCTTTACCTGTTGGAAATTTTCAATAACACAAAGTTTGTCATAGCAATGAAGTGGCTTATTACACTGAGAAAAACACAAATATAGTTTGAGGTTAAATTTCTAGCGATAGTAAAAATGACGTTTTATAGAAAGTGTTCAAGTTACTCAAAAATAGCTCCAGGGAAGACAGAGGCCCTAGAGAACAATGAGACATCTATATTAACAAAGTGCAAGAGAGGAAAATAATAATATTTCTAACTTAGGTTATTAGATTAACACTTTACATAATATGATATTTTAAATATAAATGAGTGGCTTCTGAACTTAATCTAGTGGAAGAAAGGGAAGCACTTCCTCTTCTCAGAAATTACCTAAAAACAACAAAGAGAACAAAAAACATAAAGGCAGACTCTACCCTCAAACACCAGAAGTAAAAGATCTTAAAATCCCTAAGCCAAATGATAATAATAATAATAATAATAATAATAATAATAATAATAATAATAGAATGTCCCCACATAAATAGAGAAATACAAACAAGGTTGTTAGGAAAACTCTGAGAGCAGATGCCACGGCTGCCAATCTCAGAAAAAGCCAGTGAAGAACACTCACAAATAAACAGATCAAAATCAAACAACACAGTAACCACAAAGGAAAACTAAACACAGCCTAACTGTGAAGTTTTACTACATGCCAGGCACTGTTGACTCATTTCCCTCAACTAAATCAATGTAAAGGGCATGTCCTCATGTGAAAATCCAAGAATCCCTTATTTGCAACTATCACAACTGGGTGTGTGAGCACGAGCCAGGACCCTGCTTGTCATGAAGTTTCAAGAAACTACAAAGGCAAAGTTGAATAAGAAGAGAGACAAGGTCTACTAGCAGCATTTTGTTGTGAGGCAAAGAAAACAGAGAGGCTGTGAATTGTGGGCCACTCTGCAGTGATATTTATTGGTTTGGCTGAATGAAAGAATAAAAGAACTATTCACACAGCCCTGTGTCACAATCAGAGCTCCTGTTAGCCTGGATATGGCCGTGGCTCCTCCTCCCAGAATACTTTCTACAAATGACAGGTCCAGAGGGGGCTCACCTCATTAAAAATCAGCACTAGTCAGAAAGGAACCATTCCAGGACTCACAAAAGATCTGTGCATTCAAAATTGAAAAAAGTAGGCCAAAAAAAAGAGGGAAAAAGAAGAGAAAATATAGTGAGACACTAAAAGATAAAATATTTGTTTGTAGAGCACAGAAAAGAGGTAAAGAAAACATCAAAGCCATGCTTAGAAATGAAAGCCAAATTGGCCAGGCGCGGTGGCTCACACCTGTAATCCCAGCACTTTGGGAAACCAATGGGGGTGGATCACGAGGTCAGGAGTTCAAGATCAGCCCGGCCAACATGCTGAAACCCCGTCTCTACTAAAAATACAAAAATTAGCCAGGCATGGTGGCAGGTGCCTGTAATCCCAGCTACTCGGGAGGCTGAGGCAGGAGAATTGCTTGAACCTGGGAGGTGGAGGTTGCAGTGAGCCGAGATCATGCCATTGCACTCTAGCCTGGGTGACAGAGCAAGACTCTGTGTAAAAAAAAAAGAAAAGAAAAGAAAAGAAAGAAATGAAGGCCAAACTTAAAGCAGCATAAGGAGGAAAGACATTGGTGAACAGACAGTAATGGACATTTGGGGGAAATGTCCCAGAAAAACTGGGAAAAGCAAACCACTATGAAAAAGAGATTAGAACCTGTTAAAAAGAGAATCAGAAAACAGATGTGGGATACAAAGCAGACACAATGCAATCACAATTGGAAAAGACAGTATGTTTATGTTTTGTATATATGACCACATGAAATATTTTATATACATAAAACACACTCAAACACATACACACAAAACATTTGTGTATTTATTTATATACCTTTCTACAATGCAGGCTCCCTCTCTACATACACCAGCTCCCTCCACCTCTTCCTCACTCATACAAACTCACGTTGACACAAACACATATGCACAGACATGTCACCCAAGGCCCAGGAAAAGCATGGAAAAATATCCAAGTAAAGATACAAGGATACACAAGGAACTGCTAATATTACTTCCTCCACAGATAGGAAATGGGTAACTGGGGAATGGCCTTGAGCTATATTATTTTGTTGTTTAGCATGTTTTACAAAAAAATTTTTAAAACATGTATCATGTATTCAATTTGTCAACATGTAAATAATTGTGCAAGTAGTGCTATTCAAAATTTAAATGGGCAATCTACTACGTCTACATCTAGAATGTTTAAACATAGAGAGAATCTTAATAAGCTTCTAATTTTAATATGTAATATGAAGGTTAGAGTCGCATATTAAAGGAAACAATAGGGGTATGCAATTAGAAAAACCCCAAGAATGAAAAAGTACAACGAATAGTTGACCTGTTTTATTTAACAAATAAAATAAATAAATGAAGGGAGATTTCTAAATTTCAGTGATTTAAAGGATATATCACTCAAATACAACATTTATAGAGCTTATTTCAACCCTGATTGGGACACCAAAATATAAGAAATAGATATCAAAAACAGGACTGCTTGAAGACTAAATAGACATTTGTTCATTTTAATTAGCATGTAAATGTTAACATTAAAAAAAGCTTTTCGGGTTTTTTTAAGGTCCTATTATTTAGATATTAATATTGAATTATTTGTTGAAGACATAATATGACTTCTGGAATTTGCTTTCAAACAATTTAGAATGGAAGAGGAAATTGGGTTGAAGTATGAAAGAAATTAGGCAGGCCATGAGTTAATCATCATGGAAGCAGGTGACAGGTATATACAGGCCCATTGCAGTGTTCTGCTTCTCTACCTGTTTAAAATTGCACCTAAACGGTGAGACAATTATGGGGAAATGGTAATATTTCTGTTAAGCCATTTGCAATACAGTGCGTGTGATCTCCAATATCTCTGCTGGAAGAAAGACTGGGAAGAGGAGAACACTCGGGGCATGTTGATAAACAGCCTAGCATGCAGAACTTTTGCTAGAGACAGTGACTAATCCAGCTTCATGAACTGAGAATGTTCTTATTGTGCTGAGATCTCCAGTCAAAGCTGGAGGCAGGAACATTTTCCCTGACTAAAGGAAGCGAAAAATGCAATCTCGGTATTTCATAACTTTTGTAATAATGTCGGTGTGATCTCACTCTTTGTAAAGCCCAGCCCTTCCCAACCTGCAAGCTCACCTTCCAGGACCGGGCCCAGCCCATGCTCTCCATATATAAGCTGCTGCTGGAGGCCTATTCCTTGTCCTGCTTCTCTTCCCTCTCGCTTCCAGCCTCTAACGCTCTCCACAGCCCTCTCATCTCCTGGAACCATGGCCAG
>NW_022325664.1:0-19540 GCF_002776525.5 Piliocolobus tephrosceles | reverse complement strand
CTGGCCATGGTTCCAGGAGATGAGAGGGCTGTGGAGAGCGTTAGAGGCTGGAAGCGAGAGGGAAGAGAAGCAGGACAAGGAATAGGCCTCCAGCAGCAGCTTATATATGGAGAGCATGGGCTGGGCCCGGTCCTGGAAGGTGAGCTTGCAGGTTGGGAAGGGCTGGGCTTTACAAAGAGTGAGATCACACCGACATTATTACAAAAGTTATGAAATACCGAGATTGCATTTTTCGCTTCCTTTAGTCAGGGAAAATGTTCCTGCCTCCAGCTTTGACTGGAGATCTCAGCACAATAAGAACATTCTCAGTTCATGAAGCTGGATTAGTCACTGTCTCTAGCAAAAGTTCTGCATGCTAGGCTGTTTATCAACATGCCCCGAGTGTTCTCCTCTTCCCAGTCTTTCTTCCAGCAGAGATATTGGAGATCACACGCACTGTATTGCAAATGGCTTAACAGAAATATTACCATTTCCCCATAATTGTCTCACCGTTTAGGTGCAATTTTAAACAGGTAGAGAAGCAGAACACTGCAATGGGCCTGTATATACCTGTCACCTGCTTCCATGATGATTAACTCATGGCCTGCCTAATTTCTTTCATACTTCAACCCAATTTCCTCTTCCATTCTAAATTGTTTGAAAGCAAATTCCAGAAGTCATATTATGTCTTCAACAAATAATTCAATATTAATATCTAAATAATAGGACCTTAAAAAAACCCGAAAAGCTTTTTTTAATGTTAACATTTACATGCTAATTAAAATGAACAAATGTCTATTTAGTCTTCAAGCAGTCCTGTTTTTGATATCTATTTCTTATATTTTGGTGTCCCAATCAGGGTTGAAATAAGCTCTATAAATGTTGTATTTGAGTGATATATCCTTTAAATCACTGAAATTTAGAAATCTCCCTTCATTTATTTATTTTATTTGTTAAATAAAACAGGTCAACTATTCGTTGTACTTTTTCATTCTTGGGGTTTTTCTAATTGCATACCCCTATTGTTTCCTTTAATATGCGACTCTAACCTTCATATTACATATTAAAATTAGAAGCTTATTAAGATTCTCTCTATGTTTAAACATTCTAGATGTAGACGTAGTAGATTGCCCATTTAAATTTTGAATAGCACTACTTGCACAATTATTTACATGTTGACAAATTGAATACATGATACATGTTTTAAAAATTTTTTTGTAAAACATGCTAAACAACAAAATAATATAGCTCAAGGCCATTCCCCAGTTACCCATTTCCTATCTGTGGAGGAAGTAATATTAGCAGTTCCTTGTGTATCCTTGTATCTTTACTTGGATATTTTTCCATGCTTTTCCTGGGCCTTGGGTGACATGTCTGTGCATATGTGTTTGTGTCAACGTGAGTTTGTATGAGTGAGGAAGAGGTGGAGGGAGCTGGTGTATGTAGAGAGGGAGCCTGCATTGTAGAAAGGTATATAAATAAATACACAAATGTTTTGTGTGTATGTGTTTGAGTGTGTTTTATGTATATAAAATATTTCATGTGGTCATATATACAAAACATAAACATACTGTCTTTTCCAATTGTGATTGCATTGTGTCTGCTTTGTATCCCACATCTGTTTTCTGATTCTCTTTTTAACAGGTTCTAATCTCTTTTTCATAGTGGTTTGCTTTTCCCAGTTTTTCTGGGACATTTCCCCCAAATGTCCATTACTGTCTGTTCACCAATGTCTTTCCTCCTTATGCTGCTTTAAGTTTGGCCTTCATTTCTTTCTTTTCTTTTCTTTTCTTTTTTTTTTACACAGAGTCTTGCTCTGTCACCCAGGCTAGAGTGCAATGGCATGATCTCGGCTCACTGCAACCTCCACCTCCCAGGTTCAAGCAATTCTCCTGCCTCAGCCTCCCGAGTAGCTGGGATTACAGGCACCTGCCACCATGCCTGGCTAATTTTTGTATTTTTAGTAGAGACGGGGTTTCAGCATGTTGGCCGGGCTGATCTTGAACTCCTGACCTCGTGATCCACCCCCATTGGTTTCCCAAAGTGCTGGGATTACAGGTGTGAGCCACCGCGCCTGGCCAATTTGGCTTTCATTTCTAAGCATGGCTTTGATGTTTTCTTTACCTCTTTTCTGTGCTCTACAAACAAATATTTTATCTTTTAGTGTCTCACTATATTTTCTCTTCTTTTTCCCTCTTTTTTTTGGCCTACTTTTTTCAATTTTGAATGCACAGATCTTTTGTGAGTCCTGGAATGGTTCCTTTCTGACTAGTGCTGATTTTTAATGAGGTGAGCCCCCTCTGGACCTGTCATTTGTAGAAAGTATTCTGGGAGGAGGAGCCACGGCCATATCCAGGCTAACAGGAGCTCTGATTGTGACACAGGGCTGTGTGAATAGTTCTTTTATTCTTTCATTCAGCCAAACCAATAAATATCACTGCAGAGTGGCCCACAATTCACAGCCTCTCTGTTTTCTTTGCCTCACAACAAAATGCTGCTAGTAGACCTTGTCTCTCTTCTTATTCAACTTTGCCTTTGTAGTTTCTTGAAACTTCATGACAAGCAGGGTCCTGGCTCGTGCTCACACACCCAGTTGTGATAGTTGCAAATAAGGGATTCTTGGATTTTCACATGAGGACATGCCCTTTACATTGATTTAGTTGAGGGAAATGAGTCAACAGTGCCTGGCATGTAGTAAAACTTCACAGTTAGGCTGTGTTTAGTTTTCCTTTGTGGTTACTGTGTTGTTTGATTTTGATCTGTTTATTTGTGAGTGTTCTTCACTGGCTTTTTCTGAGATTGGCAGCCGTGGCATCTGCTCTCAGAGTTTTCCTAACAACCTTGTTTGTATTTCTCTATTTATGTGGGGACATTCTATTATTATTATTATTATTATTATTATTATTATTATTATTATTATCATTTGGCTTAGGGATTTTAAGATCTTTTACTTCTGGTGTTTGAGGGTAGAGTCTGCCTTTATGTTTTTTGTTCTCTTTGTTGTTTTTAGGTAATTTCTGAGAAGAGGAAGTGCTTCCCTTTCTTCCACTAGATTAAGTTCAGAAGCCACTCATTTATATTTAAAATATCATATTATGTAAAGTGTTAATCTAATAACCTAAGTTAGAAATATTATTATTTTCCTCTCTTGCACTTTGTTAATATAGATGTCTCATTGTTCTCTAGGGCCTCTGTCTTCCCTGGAGCTATTTTTGAGTAACTTGAACACTTTCTATAAAACGTCATTTTTACTATCGCTAGAAATTTAACCTCAAACTATATTTGTGTTTTTCTCAGTGTAATAAGCCACTTCATTGCTATGACAAACTTTGTGTTATTGAAAATTTCCAACAGGTAAAGAGAACACTATATAAACCTCCATGAATGAATCACACAGATTAAACAGTTATCAAAATTTTTCTCATTATTGTTCCATTTAACTCCCCTAGTCTTTTTATATCTAACTCCCCTACTTCTTTTCTTAAAGTGACTTAAAGGAAATCTAGACATCAAGTCATTTCACTTGTCAATATTTTTATATATATCTGAGTAATAGTGAATTTATAATCTAGTTGTGTAACAGTATTAAATCTATCCAATACCTCCTTCATATTCTTATTTCTCTGATTATCTCAAAAATTTCTCTTTGTGGCTGGCTTGCTCCAAGCAACATCCTAACTAGGTTCATATATTGCATTTGGCTGCCATGTCTTTTAAGGTTATTTATTCTGTAATGCTGTAATGAACCCTGTCTTTTTCTTTTATTTGCCATTGATTTGTGGAATTTTTGTTTGTTTGTTTCTATAGAATGTTCATATTCTGGATTTGACTCATTGCTTCCTGTTGGTATCACATAATGCCTTCTCTCCCCCAGTTTTTCCTATGTGTTGGTAGTTGTAGTGAAGACTTGATTAGGTTTGTTCCCATTGTGGCAGGCAAGACTATGCAATAGTTGGTGCTATGTACACCCTCTTGCACCATATCGTAAGATATGTGATACTAATTGCCTACTTTTTGAAGACTGATCAGGGGATTTCAGTGGTTGCAACCCAAACCCTCCATTATAAAGCACTGCACACAATATATTTTTCATCTGGTATATTAATACCCATTGATTTCATCAATTTCCAGATTCACTGCTTCATTAGAGGTTGCAAAATGTCATCTTTCTGCTTTTATCACACCTTCTGCGTTTATTAATTGGGATTCCTCTACAAAGAAGAACTCTTTGTCATTTACCTTTCAGGTAACCTAACATTTAATTCCTACAAGAAACTTATAATAAGTATTTGACTCTCTTTATTTATCAGTTTTCAGATAATAGATTGGTTCTCTAGCAATCTTCAAAGGTAATCAAGAAAGCGTTTTTGTTTTGATATAATTATAAATTCACAATTTCACAAAAAATATATTTGATATGTTTTAGTCCACTGCAGTCATTAATTCTTTTGGCACTTAAATGGTCCTATCTGAAGCAATGGAAACTCTTCAGATTGGCTTCTGTGTCCTTTGACAGGACCTCATTTGGTTTTGATAGGTTCCTGGTTTTCTAGGACCAGAGGTCTCAGGCTTACTTTGTACTCATCATGCAATGGACATGAAATCACTTATTTCTCCTTGTAGATCTAGTTGCTTTCATTGGGAAATGATATACATCAACTAGAATTTGGATGCTAGGAGCCCTTTTTATTACTGAGTTGCATTTGTTGTGAAGTCTTTTCAATGGACAGAGCTAAGAAAAGGTAAAATATGTTTAAAAAGACAGCAAATCAGAAGCTTATACTGATATTTCAATTCAAATAGAAGATTATATTAGGTTGGTGCAAAAGTAATGGCAAAAACAGTAATTACTTTTGCTCCAACCTAATAGAATAATGTATACCTGCATTTAAATTGTCTCACACTGAAAAGTTTGGCTCTAAATGACATTAACATATTGTTTGTTTGCTTTATCCTGCAACATACTTATAATAGTATCAAGATAACAATTTATAACAATTTATATTCTTTTGGGTATATACCCAATAATGGGAATGCTGGGTCAAATAGTACTTCTGTTTTTAGGTCTTTGAGGAATCCACACTGTCTTCCACAACGGTTGAACTAATTTACACTCCCACCAACAGTGAAAAACCATTCCTTTTTCTCTGCAACTGTTATTTTTTGACTTTTAAATTCTGACTGGAGTGTGATGGTATCTCATTATGGTTTTGAGCTGCATTTCTCTAATTATCAGTAACGTTAAGCTGTTTTTCATATGACTGTTAGTCACTTGTATGTCTTCTTTTGAAAAGTGTTTGTTCATGTCCTTTGCCACTCTTTAATGGGGTTGTTTTATTCTTATAACTTTGTTTAAGTTCCTTATAGATGCTGGATATTAGACCTTTGTCAGACGCATAGTTTGCAAAATTTTTTCTCATTCTGTGGGTTATTCGTTCACTCTGTTGATAGTTTTCTTTGCTGTGCAGAAGCTCTTTAGTTTAATTAGACCCCATTTGCCAATTTTTGCTTTTGTTGCATTTGCTTTTGGTGTCTTTGTCATGAAATCTTTGCCTGTTCCTATGTCCATAATGGTGTTGCCTAGATTGTCTTCCAGGGTTTTTATAGTTTTGGGTTTTACATTTGTCTTTAATTCATCTTGAGTTGATTTTTGTATATTGTGTAAAGAAAGGGTCCAGTTTCAGCTTTCTACGTATGGCTAGCCAGTTTTCCCAGCACCACTTATAGAATAGGGAATCCTTTCCCCATTGCTTGTTTTTGTCAGGTTTGTCAAAGATTAGATGGTTGTATGTGTGTAGACTTATTTCTAGATTCTCTATTCTGTTCCATGTGTCTGTTTTTGTACCAGTACCATGTTTTGGTTACTGTAGTCCTGTAGTATAGTTTGAAATTGGGTAGTGTGATGCCTCCAGCTTTGCTCTTTTTGCTTAGGATTGTCTTGGCTATTCAGGCTCTTTTTTAGTTCCATATGAATTTTAATTATTTTTTTCTCGTGCTGTAAAGAATGTTGTTGGTAGTTTGATAGGAATCACATTGAATAGAATTCAGTGTGATTGAATCTGCTCAGATTGCTTTGGGCAGTATGGCCATTTTAATGATATTGATTCCTCCTATCCATGAGCATGGGATGTTCTTTCCATTTGTTTGTGTCATCTCTCATTTCTTTAAGCAGTGTTTTGTCATTCTCATTGTAGAGATCTTTCACCTCCCTGGTTAGCTGTATTCCCAGGTATTTTATTCTTTTTGTGGCAATTATGAATGGGATTGCTTTCCTGATTTGGCTCTCGGCTTGGCTGTTGTTGGTGTGCAGGAATGTTAATGATTTTTGTATGTTGATTTTGTATCCTGAAACTTTTCTGAAGTTGTGTATCAACTAAAGGAGCTTTTGGGCCAAGACTATGGGGTTTTCTAAATATAGAATCATGTCATCTGCGAACAGGGATGGTTTGACTTTCTCTCTTCCTATTTGGATGCCTTTGTTTCTTTTCTTGCCTAATTGCCCTTGATAGGACTTCTAATACTATGTTGAATAGGAGTGGTGAGAGAGGGAATCCTTGTCTTGCACAGCTTTTCAAAGAGAATGCTTTCAGCTTCTGCTCATTCAGTATGATGTTAGCTGTGGGTTTGCCATAGAAGGCTCTTTTTATTTTGAGGTATGTTCCTTCAATACCTAATTTATTGAAAATTTTTAGCATGAAGTGGTGTTTAATTTTATTGAAAGCCTTTTCTGCAGCAATTGAGATAATCATGTGGCTTTTGTCTTTAGTTCTGTTATTGTGATGAATCACATGTATTGATTTGTGTATGTTGAAACAAACTTGAATCCCAGGGAAAAAACCTATTTGATCATGGCGGATAAGTTTTTTGATGTGCTGCTAGATTTGCCAGTATTTTGTTGAGGATCTTTGTTTCAATGTTCATCACTGATATTGTCCTGAATTTTTCTTTTTTTGTGGTGTCTCTGCCAAGTTTTGGTATCAAGATGATGCTGGCCTCCTAGAATGAGTTAGGGAGGAGTCACTTCTCAATGTTTTGGGATAGTTTCAGCAGGAATGGTACCAGCTCTTCTTTTACATCTGGTAGAATTCAGCTGCGAGTGTTCTCTTTTCTTTTTTATTAGTTTAGCTAGTGGTATATCTATTTCATTAATTAAAAAAAAATCAGTTCCTGGATTATTATTATTATTTTTTAGACAGAGTCTTACTCTGTCACCCAGCTGGAGTGCAGTGGCATGATCTTGGCTCACTGCTACCTCTGCCTCCCAGGTTCAAGCAATTCTCGTGCCTCAACCTCTCCAGTAGTTGGGATTACAGGCATGAGCCGCTATACCCGGCTAATTTATTTATTTATTTTCATTTTTTAGTAGAGATGGAGATCGCATCTTGTTGGCTAGGCTGGTCTCGAACTCCCAACTTTGGGTGATCTGCCCACCTTGGCCTCCCAAAGTGCTGGAATTACAAGCGTGAGCCACCACACCTGACTTTCATCTTTTGAATGGTTTTTCATATCTCAGTCTCCTTCAGTTCAGCTCTGATTTTGGTTATTTCTTGTCTTCTGCTAGCTTTGTATGCTCTTGGTTCTATAGTTGTTTCAGTTGTGATGTTAGGTTGTTAACTTGAGATCTTTCTAACTTTTTGATGTGTGCATTTAGTGCTATAAATTTCCTTCTTAATACCTCCTTTGCTGCATCCCAGAAATTCGGTATCTTTGTTCTGATTAGTTTCAAAGAACTTCTTGATTTTTGCCATAATTTTATTATTTACCCAAGTCATTCAGGAGCAGGTTATTCAAATCCCATGTAATTTGTCTGGTTTTGAGTGAATTTCTTAGTCTTGATTCCTAATTTGATTGTGCTGTGGTCCATGAGACTGTTTGCAGCTGGCTTGATTTTCAGATCAACTGTCAGAGTATCACAGTGCTTGTGTTCAGGAACCCTTATTTTACTTAAAATACTGACAATAACTTAATAATTAGTTATTGTTGGTTTCTCACAGTGCCTCATTTATAAATTAAGCTTTATTATAGGTATGTGTGTATAGGAGATAACCCAGTATATGAACGGTTTGATACTATCTGAGGTTTGAGGCATCCACTAGGGGTCTTAGAACTATCCACATGGATAAGGGGGGACTACTGCCCCTCCTTTTCATACTCTGCTCTTTGGAAGGAAGTCATTAATCACAGCCCACACAAGCGGGGAACAGTTACACCCTACCTCATTCTGGGGGAGTACTTACGTAAATTGTTTGGTATTCTTCAATGCGACAGTGTCGATCCTCTCTTACTGATTTACTCAGTCATTTATTTATAGCATTATAGGTTTATTTTGTACTTTGCACTATAATCCAATACATATATTTATTTATTTACTTCATTGCTCAACTTTTTCCAATGTGGCCATTGGCAGCAATTTTAATTGACACCTTGTGTTTTTTCATTTTTGTTTACTTCTTTGTTATTTAAAAAACTTCCTTACTTTCTGACATGACAAGATGCTCCAGGATCATCTTCTATGTCTCCTGCCCTAGTCCTAAAATCAGCCATTTCTCCAAGGACCACTTGCTCCTAGTCAGGGTTCTTCAGATAAACTGAACCAATAGGAGATAAATATATAAAGAGATTTATTTTAAGGAATTCACTCATATAACTATGGAGAATGGCAAATCCAAAATCTGCAGAGCTGATGTATCAGTTTGACTTTGATGGCTGGAAGCTGCTGTAGAACCAGAGGGAGCTATTGTCCCAGTTTGAAGGCCATGAGGTAGGAGAATTCTCTCCTACTAGAGGGAGTGTCAGTCAGACTTTTGTTCTATTCAGGCCTTCAGCTGATTGAATAAGGCCTACTCATAATAGGGAGGGCAATCTGCTTTACTCAGTCTATGGATTCAAATCTTAATCTCATCCAAAACATCCTCACAGAAATACTTAAAATGGTGTTGACCAGATATCTGGGCACCTGTAGCCCAGTTAAGCTGGCACATAAAATTAACCATCATGTTAACAGTGGGTAGCAGTGGGTAATAGCTTTAGCAACTAAGATCTAGGTACAAGATGTGCTCATTGCTACAGGGGTGTTATTACTTCAGGGCCCTGTTAGCTGACAATAAATATATTTCTATATATAATTATCTGTAACCTTTTGTATCTATTATCCAAGTCTCCAACTTGAATTCGTTACCACATGGATCATTCTAGCATCTTCCCTTGCTTATCTACAACCTCATATAACAACAGCAAAAACCATGGCTACAACTATCTGCTATCCATTTACTTAATTGTTCTGTTCCTCAGTATATGTTGTGATGGGACAGTATAACATGAATGGAACACATAACATCCATTGAAGTTGCCACATAAAATTAATCATCAGAACATATGCTGTGGAATAGAATTAAAATTAGAGGGGAGATGGTGGATAGGAGACAGGGTTGACTTGCAGCTCCCACTTTGATGAACAGAACGTCATGTAGAGACTCACACTGTGAACTTTTGCTCCAGGAACCACTGCAGAAGCATACCAGGAAAACAGAAAGAAATCACAGATTTTTTGAAAAAAGCAGCAGGCCTCTGCAAATTCCACAAGACAGATGAAGAACTCTAATCACAAAAGACATAAACTCTTGAGAGCTTTATGACCCCAGCCATAACCTGAGAAACCTGAATACTTATCCTGGCCAACTTAGGGCAAGCTTATATTCCCCTTCTACTATCGCAACTAGTGCTTTCTCAAAAGTGCCACCTCCTGGCTGGAGGCCAACGAACTCAGGACAGTACAGCAACTTAAGACAGAACAATCCTGCTCCAAAGAAGGAGAAAAAAATAGCTCATTACACTGCCTGCAACATTCTGGTCTGTCCACGTGACAACTTCACTGCTAGCATAACCAGCATTCGAGAAAACCAGCACACTAAACGTATCGACAACCAAAGACTCTCACAGAGTCTACTTCACTCCACTGCCACCTCCACCAGTCATAAAGAGAAATGAAATAATGGCATTCATAGCAGCCTGGCTAAAGTTGGAGACCACTATCCTAAGTGAAGTAACTCAGAAATGGAAAACCAGACGTTGCATGTTCTCACTTATAAGCAGGAGCTAAGCTATGAGGATGCAAAGGCATACAAATGATATAATGAACTTTGGGAACTTGGGGAGAAGGGTAGAAGTGGGGTGAGGGATAAAAGACTACACACTGGGTACAGTGTACACTGCTTGGGTGATGAGCGCACCGGAATTTCAGAAATCACCACTAAAGAACCTTTCCATGCAATCAAACACTACCTGTTCCCCCAAAACTATTGAACTTGTTTTTTTAAAAAAACATGTTGTGAAATAGAAAAATGTTTTTAAATTATTGTGGAATGTTTTTGTGGGAATTCCCAGATATCTGGTAAAGCATCATTCAGGGTATGTCTGTGAGTATGTTTCTGGATGAGATTAATATTTGAATATATATGCTGAGTAAAGCAAATTGCCCTACTTATGTGAGTGGGCCTCATTAAATTAGTTAAAGGGAAGAATAGAACAAACAGGTTAGTAAGAGATAATTCTTTTTGCCTAATAGCATTTGAGCTAGGTTTTTTCTGCCTTTAGACTCGAACTAGAACACTTGCTTTCTTGGGTCTCCTGCTTGTCCACTGCAGATCTTGAGACTTGTCAGCCACCTGAATCACATCAACCAATTCTTTATAATCTCTCTCTCTCTCTCTCTCTAAATAGATAGATAGGTAAGTAGATCGATAGATGCAGATAGATAGATAGAGAGATAGAGATATACATATATATGTGTGTGTGTATATATATATATATCTTATAGTTTCCATTACTCTGGAGAACACTGACTAAAGCACAGGCCTAGTGGTTTCAGAATTGTTAGTCATCCCACCATGGGAAGCAACCTTATCAACTTAAGTACAATACTGACATACAGTTCTTACAAGTTTCTTTGCCTTTAGTCTCATAGACTCCACTCACTTCCAGAGTTCCTAATGTCAGCCTTTTTTCTCCCCATCCACTTCAGGGAGATTATTTCATACATTTGTAATATAGTTAGATCCTTTTGCCACATTGTACATTCCATTCTAGGATCTCTCAATCTCATAAATCATTTTTTAAAAATTTCGAACATTAAGGTTTACTCTGCAGTATAAAATTCTATGAGTTTTCCCTAATAAAAATCCCACAGTATAAAATTCTATGAGTTTCCCCCATAAAATCCCAGCAAATTACTTTGTGGATATCAACAAACTGATTCTAAAGTTTTTATGGTGAGGCGAAAGACCCAGAATAGCTAACACAATACTGAAGGAGAAGGAAGTCAGAGGACTACAAGCATCCTACTTTAAGACTTACTATGAAACTACAGTAACAAAGACACTGTGGTATTGGTGAAAGAATAGACAAATAGATTAAGGAACAAAATAGAGAGCCCAGAATTTGATCTACATAAATATAATCAACTGATCTTTGTCAAAGAAGCAAAGGCAATACAAAGACAGCCTTGTCAACAATTAGTGCTGGAATAACTGGATATCTACATGTAGAAAAACAAATTTGGATACGGGGCGTATACTCGCCACAAAAATTAACTTAGAATGGATCATAACTCTAAATGCAAAATGCAAAACTGTAAAGCTCCTAAAAGATAACATAGGAGAAAGCTTAGATAACCTTAGGTATGACAATGACATTTTAGATACAATACCAAAGTCAGGAATCATGAAAGAGATAACTGATAAAATGGGCTTCATTAAAATTATTAATAAAACTTCAGCTCTGCAAAACACACTACCAAGAGAATGAGAATTCAAGTCACAGACTGGAAGAAAATATTGGTAAAAGATATATTCGATAAAGGATGGTTATCCAAACTGTACAAAGAACTCTTAAAATTAATAATAAGTAATACATTGATTATAAAATGGGCCAAAGTCTTTAACAGACCCATCACCAATGCAGATATACAAATAGTAAATGAGCATAGGTCATCAGAGCAATGCAAATTAGCACAATGAGATATCACTACATGCCTATTAGAATAGCTAAATCCAGAACACTGACCATACCAAATGCTGGCAAGGATGTGGAGCAACAGGAACTCTCATTCATTGCAATGCAAAATGGTATGGCTACCTTGGAAGAGTGTCTGGCAGTTTCTTACAAAACTAAACATACTCTTACCACACAATTCAGCAACTGCATGCTTTGGTGTTTACCCAAATGAGTTAAAAACCAGTGCCCATCAAAAAGCCTGCACACAGATATTTATAGTAGCTTTATTCCTAATTTCCCAAACTAGGAAACAACCAACATATCTTTCAGTAGGTGAATGGTAAGTCAACTGTGGCCCATCAAGACAATGAAATATTATTCAATACTAAAATGAAATGAGCTATCAAGCCATGAAAACACATAGAGGAAACTTAAATGCATATTACTAGGTGAAAGAAGCCAACCTGAAAAGGCTGCATACTGTATGATTCCAACTATATGACACGCTGGAAAAGGAAAAAAGCAATGAAGACAGTGAAAAGATCCTTGGCTGCCAAGACTTAGTTGGGAAAGATAAACAGGTGGAGCACAGAAGATTTTTTAGGGCAGTGAAATGAATTTGTATGATACTATAGTGGTAGATACATGTTATCCATTTTTCATAACCATAGAATGTACAACAGCAAGAGTTAACCCTACTGTAAGCTTGGACTTTGGTTAATAATGACACGTCAATATAGATTTGATTGTAACAAATGTACCACTCTGGTGGGGGCTGTTGATAGTGAGTGAGGCTATGAATTTGTGTG
Source organism: Piliocolobus tephrosceles (assembly GCF_002776525.5). NCBI lineage: Eukaryota > Metazoa > Chordata > Mammalia > Primates > Cercopithecidae > Piliocolobus > Piliocolobus tephrosceles. Next base: position 6,761 of record NW_022325664.1, on the reverse strand, counting down.
GGCAGTGGGTATATGGTAAGCTTTTGTACCTCTGGGCAATTTTACTGTGAACCTAAAACTGCTCTAAAAAGTAAAGACAATATAGATAAACCTGGCAGACATTATGCTAAGAGAAATAAGCCAGACATAGGATGACAAATACTGCATGGTCTCACTTATTGGTGTTATGTAGAAGAGAGGAACTTATGGAAGTTTAGAGTAGAATGATGGTTATGAGAGACTGGGGGAGGGGGTGGGGATGGGATAGAATGGGAATTGCTGGTCAAAGAGCACAATTTCAGTTAGATGAGAGGAATAAGTTTTGAGATCTATTGTGCAGCAGGGTGACAATCATCAATAATAATATATTGCATATTTCAAAATAGCTAAGAAAGTAAATTTCAAATGTCTCACCACAGAAAATGATAAAGCAAGGTGATAGATATATTAAGTAACTTGATTTAATCATTTCATATTTTGTACATATATAAAAACATCATATTGTACGTCATAAATTTATGCAATTTTGTTTTTGTCAATTTAAAATGATATTAATTTTTAAAATCCCCCCAAAATTCTATGGATTTTGACAAATGCATAATGTGACCTCACCACTACACTTGTTTCACTTATCACCTTGCAAAGATCCTTTGCCTTTTCATATAAACTTTATCCAGTTTATTGATATTTACACAATAGTTTGCTGGGATTTTAATTGGGATTGTGTTGAATCTATGTATCAATTTAGAGAGAATTGACAGCTTAATAATTCTGAGTCTTCCAATCTACCAATCTGGATTATCTCTTCATTTATTTATATCTTTGATTTATTTCATCATTATTTAGTAGTTTTCCTCTTACGGAGTCTCTTTATATTTTGTTAGATTTATGCCTAAGCATTTAATCTTTTGGTGTTATTGTGAATGGTATTGATTTTTAATTTCAAATTTCAGTTCCTCATTGCTGGTATATAAGAAAGTACTTACTTTTGTCTAGTAATCTCGTGGCCTGCAACTTTGCTGTCTTTGCTTATTGCTGCCAGGAAAGTACTGGTAGATTCTTTGAAATTTTCTACATTGACTAAATGTCGTATGAGAATAAAGAGAGTTTTTTTTTTAATTTCTAATATATATTACTTTTATTGCTACAGTTAAACTTCCAGTACAATGCGAGTGACAGTGGAGAGAGGGGACATGTCTGCCTTGCTCTCGAACTATGCGAAAACGGCCTAGTCTCTCACTATTAAATATGATGTTAACAATGGGATTTTTTATTTTTCTTATGTTCTTCACCAAGTTGAGGAAGTTGCCCTCCATTTCTTGTTTGCTGACAGGCTTGTTTCCTTTGAAACATGAATCGGTGTTGGGTTATATAATCAACTTTTTCTGCATCAATTGATATAGTTATATGATTTTTCTTTTTTAGTCCTCTGATATGGTAGATTTTATTGATGGCTTTGAATGTTACACTAGCCTCACACATACATGATAAATCCTGGTTAGTTATGGTGTATAACTTTTAAGTACTTGGTAGGATTAAATTTGGTAATATTTTGTTGAGCAATTTTGCGTCTATGTTTATAAAAGGTATTGGTCTATAGTTTTCTTTTCTCAAAATGTCGTTATCTAGTTTTGGTGTTAGAGTAATACCGACCTCTGTAGAATGAGTTATAAACTGTTCTCTCTGCATCTGTTTCCCAGAAGACATTGTAGACAATCGGTATCATTTCATTTTTAAATGTTAATAGAATTAACCAATAAAAATATCTGGGCCTGGTACTTTCTTTTAGAGAGGCTATAAATTATTGATTCAATTTATTTAATAGTTATGTGACTATTCCAATCTATTTCTCCCTGTGTGAATTTTGGTAACCTGTGTCTTTCAAGGATTTGGTGCATTTCATCGAAGTTTCAAGTTTGTTCATTTGTAGTTTTCCTTTATTATGCTTTGAATGTCCATATACTATAAGATTTTTATTTTTTATATGGATACACATATATGCACATTGTTTTTAACCTCCTTTTGGTATATTTCTACATCCTAGATAATTTATCTTGTCAGTTATTTTCCTTTTCATTATACCTCATGAGTATATAACTGTATTTGTCAGTGGGCTTGGGTCAGTTACGACATGTGTGCTGTTGGGGAGGTCTGGAGGGCAATGAGGAGACATCAATGTCGGAAGCTGCCCATGTTGCTGAGGAAAAGCCTAAGGGTGAACACAGTGGGAATCTGACACAGCAGGATCCTGAAACACCTTCTGTGAATTTGCCAACCAAATAAAATGTCTCTAGTGATGTGAGAGCCAGAATGTTAGGGGGATAATTGTCACTCATGAGGAAAACAGGAACTGAGGTGGCCCAAAGGCAACACTAGCTGACCATCCGCTCATATCCTGAGACTTTCCTCAGCCATTCAGAGATGCCAGTCCAGTTCACAGACAGGCCATTTCACTCCTGAGGGAGGAATATAACTGTCTCTTCTGATAAACAGACTTGGTTTCATGGAATGTCTGTGAGAGGCTTAGAGTACGAAAGGGAGGGAATTTCCATTCTTGTTTTGCTTTCCCATTTCAAGGAATAAGCATGTGAGTTTTGTGCCTGGCTGTTTGGATTTTTTTTTTTTCATTTTTCAATTTATTTTTCAAGACAGAGTCTTGCTCTGTTGCCCAGGCTGGAGTACAGCAGCGTGATCTCAGCTCACTGCAACCTCCCTCCTGCTCCCGGGTTCAAGTGATTCTCCTGCCTCAGCCTTCCGAGTAGCTGGGATTGGTGCCCACCACCATGCTCAACTAATTTTTATATTTTTAGTAGAGACGAGATTTCACCATATTGGCTAGGCTGGTCTCAAACTCCTGACCTCAGGTGATCCACCCACCTCAGCTTCCCAAAGTATGGGGATTACAGGTGTGAGCCACCGCCCCCAGCTGTTTGGATTTTAATTGTATCAGCTTTAATGTCCCATTTCCCCGTTGTGAAGATTACTGTGGTGCATATCCATGTGCGTATAGCTTTCTGCATTTGCACGTTCTCCTCAGGATACATTTCCAGAGGTGTAATTTCAGTTCTAAGTAGGCACATATTGATTGCTGTTGATACACCTTGTCAAATAATTTTCTTAGTCATGGGGCAATTCTAAGTATAAATAAAGTATCTTATTTTCTTCTCAAATGACTTTTATTCTATTTGGCCAAAAATGTTTCTCCACCTGGGCATTTAGGCCAAGCGCCCGTGTATAAGGAGGAGTAGTCTCAGAGACCAAGTCAGAGGGACTGGGCTGCCAGTTCCTACATATAGTAAAACAAGAGTGGACAATCGTGGTGGACCAAATGACTCCCACTCCACTTGCCAAACATTTAGGAGGAATTTGATCTGAGAAGAGACCTGAATATCAGGATGCCATAGTGCTGTTAATTGAACCTCTCTAAAGGAGAAGGTTTAAGCACATGGGGATATGGATTATCAGTTAAAAATAAAAAGGCATTTGTAAACTGAAAAACCTGAAGAAATATTGGTACATGCATTACTTTAAAATCTGCTTTATTTAGAAATTACAAAGAGCAAAGAGCAGAGAATTCATCACAGGGAGACAGACTGTATACATCATACGACTAGTCACTTGCGCTTCTATGGATACTGCAGGGGGGGTTCACAATACTTTTAAGGTAGGGAGTTTGGGGGCCAATGGAAAATAAGTGGAAGTTGTTCCGATATAAGCCCCAGGCAGTTTTCAGTAATGAAAAGGAGCAGAGATCATTTTCTTATCATGCTCAGCCTCAGAGATAACAATTTTGGAGGCAAGAAATTAATAATTTAATAACAGAGTGAAGCTCCAGTGGTGATTACATCATGATGTAAAATCAGAGGTTGATCTGATGGTGAGCAATGGGTGCTCAGATGGGGCTGGTATAGACAGACGAAGTGAGGGCACTAAGCATCCATCCCCAGCTCTACCTGGGAGGACAGGGGAGACTGGAGGCCAGGAGAGGACAAGCAACCTGAGGAGAGGGCTCTGCAGCCAGAGAGGGGCCTGAGAACTGTGGGACCGAGAGCCAGTGGCAGCACTTCAGTGCTTGTAGCTCTTCCTGCTGGAGGAGGAGGTGGTGGTGTACTTGATGGTGGAACTGCCGCCTCCAACAGAGCTGAGGCCACCCCCAATGGCTCTGCCGCTGCTGGAACTGAAGCCACCTCCAACGCCAAGACCACTGCCATAGGAGTAGCTGCTTCCTCCACCCAGGCCTAAGCCACTGCCGACACCGCTGGCACCGCCATAGCCACTGGAGACGGTGGACTGCACCACAGCTGTGGTGGGGAGGCGGACAAGGACACAAGAAGCCACGGTGAGCTCATCCTGTCAGCCTGAGCCCAGTCAGAAGAGTGCAAGGGCAGGGGAGGAAGGCAAGCAAAGGTACTTACAGATGTTGACTTGTCCAACGCCTTCGCCATTCAGCCTGTGGGGAGAAACACAGGGAGGGTGAGACCTCAGAGAGCCCTTCCCCGGAGGAGCACGGGAAGCCTTGGTGGGTGGAAGAGCCTACCAGAAAACTTAGTTTTCTCCCAAGAATAGCAATTATGGTCTTGGGCAGTGCACCTTAAAGTTGTGCTCAGTGCCAGGAACGTTGCAGATGGACTCAGCTGTTGGAGGAAGCCGCGTCAGTTACCCACCTGCACTCCTCGCCCTCCAGCAGCTTGCGGTACGTGGCGATCTCCACGTCCAAGGCCAGCTTGACATTCATCAGCTCCTGGTACTCCTTCAGCAGTCGGGCCAGGTCCTGCTTGGCCTTCTGTAGGGCGTCCTCCAGCCCTTCCAGCTTATTCTTGGCATCCTTGAGTGCCATCTCCCCACGCTGCTCAGCGTCAGCAATGGCGGCCTGCAGGTTGGCACACTAAGAGGGGAAAGGAATGGAAAGAACTTGTCATCTGGTCTTCCAGAGGAGACTAAACCTGGCTGGTTCCTTTCCAGTGAAGAAGGTACCAGGAACCCAGAATTGATGGTAAATGAGCTCTGACACTTCCTGTCTAGCCTTTTTACTATCTTCAAGCTTTTTATGTCTGCAGTCACATGATAAAATCCTGTGCCCCTTTGTGTTAACTCCCCTGCCTAAAGATGTGGGAGATGACCCATGGAAGATGCCAGAGTGGACAGAAGACCAAGGACATTAAGTGTTGTCTCCAAAGCAAAACCAAAACCATTTTTGATGATCTTGTATGGATGCCACAATAATTTGCAAACATCGTCAACTGAGATGATGAGTTTTCACATGAAGCTGTTGAGACCTTGCCTTCCTCCTGCCTCACATTCTCTCACCTGCTTGGGCCATGTTTTCCTTCCTCATGGCTTTGGTTTCACTTTCTTTTTCACGGTGAACCTTGAGCAGATTTGTAACAATGTTACTCATGCTTTCTGACCTGACACCTCACCCAACTTGGTCCTTTGCAATTCCAAAGTCAATCAGTCTTCTTACATAAGCCCTTCCAATGCCTCTAGACTATACTTTTACATCTTTGACCAGGTGAGAGTGCTTCTGCCCAGGTGATTGTTTCATGTCCTTGGGTGTGATCCATGTCTCTGAACCAGAGTGTTCTCATTGAGCCTAGGAACTGCATGTCTTTCCTTCTCTGCTTCTCACTCAATTCCCAAAGAATTTTACTAAATGATGATTGACTGCTGCCTCATGACCTAATAAAAAAAATGATGCTTTTCTCCTCCATTGCCCCTCACTATACCTGCTTCTTGACGTGGTCGATCTCAGATCTCAGCCTCTGGATCATGCGGTTGATCTCAGCAATCTCCTGCTTGGTGTTGCGCAGGTCGTCCCCATGTCTGCCTGCTGTGACCTGCAGCTCCTCGTACTGCAGCCCAGAGGTGGAGAGAGAGACAGTGTCTACGGGTTCTTACCTGGCTAGCGATGACTTTCACTTACGTATCATGCATGTCATGAAGTGGACCTAATGGCTTCTCCCCAAGAAACTTGAGGAAAAGTTGATGTTATGTGGTACATGGATAATAAACTCTGGAGTCACAGACTATCCTCATTATGGCACCACTGCCTGCCTAGTTTCGTTAGGGAGTAGAAATTTTCTGTACCACTTTCTAAAAGTCAGCAATCAGGATGAAGCTAAATGCAGAGACGACTATGTCATTGTCTATGGTAGCTTTCCTCCTGCATTTGGGTTCTTTCTCCTCCTTGACTTGGGCAAAAGTTCCACAAATGTCTACTCTAACAGTGCAGACTGCACGTCCTGTGAGAGGACCCTGGCTTCCTGTAAGGGGATGTCTCCAATGAAGTCTGCAGTTCTCTGGTATTCAGGGCTGGACACAGGGATTCCTCAGAGGCTGCCCACTCCCTCTCACCTTGGTCTGGTACCAGGACTCGGCCTCAGCCCGGCTTCTCTGAGCAATCTCCTCGTATTGGGCCTTGACCTCGGCGATGATGCTGTCCAGGTCCAGGTTGCGGTTGTTGTCCATGGACAGCACCACGGATGTGTCTGAGATGTGGGTCTGCATCTGGGACAGCTCCTGCAGAACAGAAGGTCATAAGATCAACTTCACTTCTGACATTTACAGAGATACCCAGCCCTATACATCTTCTCCCCTTTGCAGACCCCATCAGAGTAAACAGAAGGATGGTGGAGACGCTTACTGCTTCATACAAGGCTCTCAGGAAGTTGATCTCATCTGTGAGAGTGTCTGCCTTGGCTTGCAGTTCAACCTTGTTCATGTAGGCAGCATCCACGTCCTGGGGAAAGAGCCAACAACCTGGAGTTACCTGAGTGCACCTT
>NW_022325663.1:0-4907 GCF_002776525.5 Piliocolobus tephrosceles | reverse complement strand
CCTCTAACGCTCTCCACAGCCCTCTCATCTCCTGGAACCATGGCCAGCACATCCACCACCATCAGGAGCCACAGCAGCAGCCGCAGGGGCTTCAGTGCCGGCTCAGCCAGGCTCCCTGGGGTCAGCCGCTCTGGCTTCAGCAGCGTCTCCGTGTCCCGCTCCAGGGGCAGTGGTGGCCTGGGTGGCGCATGTGGAGGAGCTGGCTTTGGCAGCCGCAGCCTGTATGGCCTGGGGGGCTCCAAGAGGATCTCCATTGGAGGGGGCAGCTGTGCCATCAGTGGCGGCTATGGCAGCAGAGCCGGAGGCAGCTATGGCTTTGGTGGCGCCGGGAGTGGATTTGGTTTCGGTGGTGGAGCCGGCATTGGCTTTGGTCTGGGTGGTGGAGCCGGCCTTGCTGGTGGCTTTGGGGGCCCTGGCTTCCCTGTGTGCCCCCCTGGAGGCATCCAAGAGGTCACCGTCAACCAGAGTCTCCTGACTCCCCTCAACCTGCAAATCGACCCCGCCATCCAGCGGGTGCGGGCCGAGGAGCGCGAGCAGATCAAGACCCTCAACAACAAGTTTGCCTCCTTCATCGACAAGGTGAGCCAGGGCCATGCCCTCCACGGGGCACTTCAGGGTCCCCAGACCAGAGGAGGAGCACATTCCTTCCAGGGAGACCTAGGAGGGAAGGAGAAGGGGACTCAGCCCAGCTCTGCAGAGAGTGCAGGTGGCTTCCAGTGCACAGTAGGCAGCAGGGATGGGCATCACTCCCACATGGGATCTCCAGATTGGTTCTCAATCCTGCCTAGGGAGAGCCACAACTTTTCATAACCCTGAAGCACAGATGAGGCTAAAAGAGAGTGGAGTAGGTTAACTCCTCCCTCTAAATTGTCTAAGAGATTACAGAGCAAATGCCAGGAGTATATGGACTGGTAAATTACACTCTGAGGTCTGAATAAGAGGAAATTATTTAGAAAGAAAAGGAAAAGATAATCTGGCTGGATTAAGAAAAAAAAAAGGATATAGAAACAACTATAAAACCTGGAGAAATGCTAATTAATTTTAAAAACAGAGAATGACCTTAACATCAGAATATTTGAGAGGAGACACCACACCAGATGGGAAAGTAGACTGGAATCTAATCATAAGGCAACATCTAATATCCCTCCTAACTGAGGTCCTATCAGTAATAAAAACTGCACAATATATCAGGTAAATAGTATTTTTAAACTAGATTTGTGACTGTGCTTGGAAAGAGAAAAAGAAGAAATGTTGAAACTTACTGATACCATCAATAGCTTACAGCGTGAGAACACACACCTCAATGGTCCGTGGGACAATTTCTCTAGTGAGATTGGTGGGGTGCAAAGGAGAAGGGGTTGGGGGAGCAGAGCCCAGCCTGAGCCTCTCTACATGCACTGTAGTAGCCCAGCACCATGGGGACCTCCTGGACCTGTCAGGAAACCAGATACCAGACACTTCTTTCTTCCTTCCTTTGCCTGGAAAATGACCATCTTGCTTCCCCTCCAGGTGCGGTTCCTGGAGCAGCAGAACAAGGTTCTGGACACCAAGTGGACCCTGCTGCAGGAGCAAGGCACCAAGACCGTGAGGCAGAACCTGGAGCCATTGTTCGAGCAGTACATCAACAACCTCAGGAGGCAACTGGACAGTATTGTCGGGGAACGGGGCCGCCTGGACTCAGAGCTGAGAAACATGCAGGACCTGGTGGAGGACCTCAAGAACAAGTGAGGACTCAGTTTCCTGCAGCACACACTTCAAGACTATTGGGTGACCAGGGCCAGATGGGGGTGGGATTCCTAACAACCCATGTCCATGGAAATGGAAAGCACAAATTAGTCCCTAGGAGCAAACCTGCAAGAACCACAAATGGTTATGGGAGGATAGGGAGATCAAAAAAGTGACAAATTTAAGAGAAGCAAAAATCATCCCTTAAGCGCTCTGTGGCAGGAAAGCTCAATTAGAATATATTCCATTTGGGAAAATGTTGGATCCCAGGCTGCTTTTCTGTTTCATCCTACCCACTGGCTCAAATATATCCCATGCCTTCCTTCCTGCAGATATGAGGATGAAATCAACAAGCGCACAACAGCAGAGAATGAATTTGTGACTCTGAAGAAGGTGAGCAGTTGAAGCCGTGGAGTTCAAATTCATTTAGAAGGACAGAAGTGGCTCTGTGTCGCCGCTCACCTGGGAGAGGAGAATCGGTAGGGGGACTAGAAGATGGGTAGATTGGAAAGGTGCACTCAGGTAACTCCAGGTTGTTGGCTCTTTCCCCAGGACGTGGATGCTGCCTACATGAACAAGGTTGAACTGCAAGCCAAGGCAGACACTCTCACAGATGAGATCAACTTTCTGAGAGCCTTGTATGAAGCAGTAAGCGTCTCCACCATCCTTCTGTTTACTCTGATGGGGTCTGCAAAGGGGAGAAGATGTATAGGGCTGGGTATCTCTGTAAATGTCAGAAGTGAAGTTGATCTTATGACCTTCTGTTCTGCAGGAGCTGTCCCAGATGCAGACCCACATCTCAGACACATCCGTGGTGCTGTCCATGGACAACAACCGCAACCTGGACCTGGACAGCATCATCGCCGAGGTCAAGGCCCAATACGAGGAGATTGCTCAGAGGAGCCGGGCTGAGGCCGAGTCCTGGTACCAGAGCAAGGTGAGCAGGGTGTGGGCAGCTGCTGAGGAATCCCTGTGTCCAGCTCTGAATACCAGAGAACTGCAGACTTCATTGGAGACATCCCCTTACAGGAAGCCAGGGTCCTCTCACAGGACGTGCACCTGCACTATTAGAGTAGACATTTGGAGAACTTACTCCCAAGTCAAGAAGGAAAAAGAACCCAATGCAGGAGGAAAGCTACCACAGACAATGACATAGTCATCTCTGCATTTAGCTTCAACCCGATTGCTGACTTTTAGAAAACGGTACAGAACATTTCTACTCCCTAAGGAAATTAGGCAGATAGTGGTGTCACAATGAGGATGGTCTGTGACTCCAGTGTTTAGTATCCACCCACCACATAACATCAGCTTTTCCTCAAGTTTCTTGGGGAGAAGCCATTAGGTCCACTTCATGACATGCATGATACGTAAGTGAAAGTCATCGCTAGCCAGGTAAGAACCCGTAGACACTGTCTCTCTCTCCACCTCTGGGCTGCAGTACGAGGAGCTGCAGGTCACAGCAGGCAGACATGGGGACGACCTGCGCAACACCAAGCAGGAGATTGCTGAGATCAACCGCATGATCCAGAGGCTGAGATCTGAGATCGACCACGTCAAGAAGCAGGTATAGTGAGGGGCAATGGAGGAGAAAAGCATCATTTTTTTTATTAGGTCATGAGGCAGCAGTCAATCATCATTTAGTAAAATTCTTTGGGAATTGAGTGAGAAGCAGAGAAGGAAAGACATGCAGTTCCTAGGCTCAATGAGAACACTCTGGTTCAGAGACATGGATCACACCCAAGGACATGAAACAATCACCTGGGCAGAAGCACTCTCACCTGGTCAAAGATGTAAAAGTATAGTCTAGAGGCATTGGAAGGGCTTATGTAAGAAGACTGATTGACTTTGGAATTGCAAAGGACCAAGTTGGGTGAGGTGTCAGGTCAGAAAGCATGAGTAACATTGTTACAAATCTGCTCAAGGTTCACCGTGAAAAAGAAAGTGAAACCAAAGCCATGAGGAAGGAAAACATGGCCCAAGCAGGTGAGAGAATGTGAGGCAGGAGGAAGGCAAGGTCTCAACAGCTTCATGTGAAAACTCATCATCTCAGTTGACGATGTTTGCAAATTATTGTGGCATCCATACAAGATCATCAAAAATGGTTTTGGTTTTGCTTTGGAGACAACACTTAATGTCCTTGGTCTTCTGTCCACTCTGGCATCTTCCATGGGTCATCTCCCACATCTTTAGGCAGGGGAGTTAACACAAAGGGGCACAGGATTTTATCATGTGACTGCAGACATAAAAAGCTTGAAGATAGTAAAAAGGCTAGACAGGAAGTGTCAGAGCTCATTTACCATCAATTCTGGGTTCCTGGTACCTTCTTCACTGGAAAGGAACCAGCCAGGTTTAGTCTCCTCTGGAAGACCAGATGACAAGTTCTTTCCATTCCTTTCCCCTCTTAGTGTGCCAACCTGCAGGCCGCCATTGCTGACGCTGAGCAGCGTGGGGAGATGGCACTCAAGGATGCCAAGAATAAGCTGGAAGGGCTGGAGGACGCCCTACAGAAGGCCAAGCAGGACCTGGCCCGACTGCTGAAGGAGTACCAGGAGCTGATGAATGTCAAGCTGGCCTTGGACGTGGAGATCGCCACGTACCGCAAGCTGCTGGAGGGCGAGGAGTGCAGGTGGGTAACTGACGCGGCTTCCTCCAACAGCTGAGTCCATCTGCAACGTTCCTGGCACTGAGCACAACTTTAAGGTGCACTGCCCAAGACCATAATTGCTATTCTTGGGAGAAAACTAAGTTTTCTGGTAGGCTCTTCCACCCACCAAGGCTTCCCGTGCTCCTCCGGGGAAGGGCTCTCTGAGGTCTCACCCTCCCTGTGTTTCTCCCCACAGGCTGAATGGCGAAGGCGTTGGACAAGTCAACATCTGTAAGTACCTTTGCTTGCCTTCCTCCCCTGCCCTTGCACTCTTCTGACTGGGCTCAGGCTGACAGGATGAGCTCACCGTGGCTTCTTGTGTCCTTGTCCGCCTCCCCACCACAGCTGTGGTGCAGTCCACCGTCTCCAGTGGCTATGGCGGTGCCAGCGGTGTCGGCAGTGGCTTAGGCCTGGGTGGAGGAAGCAGCTACTCCTATGGCAGTGGTCTTGGCGTTGGAGGTGGCTTCAGTTCCAGCAGCGGCAGAGCCATTGGGGGTGGCCTCAGCTCTGTTGGAGGCGGCAGTTCCACCATCAAGTA
>NW_022325662.1:0-4907 GCF_002776525.5 Piliocolobus tephrosceles | reverse complement strand
TACTTGATGGTGGAACTGCCGCCTCCAACAGAGCTGAGGCCACCCCCAATGGCTCTGCCGCTGCTGGAACTGAAGCCACCTCCAACGCCAAGACCACTGCCATAGGAGTAGCTGCTTCCTCCACCCAGGCCTAAGCCACTGCCGACACCGCTGGCACCGCCATAGCCACTGGAGACGGTGGACTGCACCACAGCTGTGGTGGGGAGGCGGACAAGGACACAAGAAGCCACGGTGAGCTCATCCTGTCAGCCTGAGCCCAGTCAGAAGAGTGCAAGGGCAGGGGAGGAAGGCAAGCAAAGGTACTTACAGATGTTGACTTGTCCAACGCCTTCGCCATTCAGCCTGTGGGGAGAAACACAGGGAGGGTGAGACCTCAGAGAGCCCTTCCCCGGAGGAGCACGGGAAGCCTTGGTGGGTGGAAGAGCCTACCAGAAAACTTAGTTTTCTCCCAAGAATAGCAATTATGGTCTTGGGCAGTGCACCTTAAAGTTGTGCTCAGTGCCAGGAACGTTGCAGATGGACTCAGCTGTTGGAGGAAGCCGCGTCAGTTACCCACCTGCACTCCTCGCCCTCCAGCAGCTTGCGGTACGTGGCGATCTCCACGTCCAAGGCCAGCTTGACATTCATCAGCTCCTGGTACTCCTTCAGCAGTCGGGCCAGGTCCTGCTTGGCCTTCTGTAGGGCGTCCTCCAGCCCTTCCAGCTTATTCTTGGCATCCTTGAGTGCCATCTCCCCACGCTGCTCAGCGTCAGCAATGGCGGCCTGCAGGTTGGCACACTAAGAGGGGAAAGGAATGGAAAGAACTTGTCATCTGGTCTTCCAGAGGAGACTAAACCTGGCTGGTTCCTTTCCAGTGAAGAAGGTACCAGGAACCCAGAATTGATGGTAAATGAGCTCTGACACTTCCTGTCTAGCCTTTTTACTATCTTCAAGCTTTTTATGTCTGCAGTCACATGATAAAATCCTGTGCCCCTTTGTGTTAACTCCCCTGCCTAAAGATGTGGGAGATGACCCATGGAAGATGCCAGAGTGGACAGAAGACCAAGGACATTAAGTGTTGTCTCCAAAGCAAAACCAAAACCATTTTTGATGATCTTGTATGGATGCCACAATAATTTGCAAACATCGTCAACTGAGATGATGAGTTTTCACATGAAGCTGTTGAGACCTTGCCTTCCTCCTGCCTCACATTCTCTCACCTGCTTGGGCCATGTTTTCCTTCCTCATGGCTTTGGTTTCACTTTCTTTTTCACGGTGAACCTTGAGCAGATTTGTAACAATGTTACTCATGCTTTCTGACCTGACACCTCACCCAACTTGGTCCTTTGCAATTCCAAAGTCAATCAGTCTTCTTACATAAGCCCTTCCAATGCCTCTAGACTATACTTTTACATCTTTGACCAGGTGAGAGTGCTTCTGCCCAGGTGATTGTTTCATGTCCTTGGGTGTGATCCATGTCTCTGAACCAGAGTGTTCTCATTGAGCCTAGGAACTGCATGTCTTTCCTTCTCTGCTTCTCACTCAATTCCCAAAGAATTTTACTAAATGATGATTGACTGCTGCCTCATGACCTAATAAAAAAAATGATGCTTTTCTCCTCCATTGCCCCTCACTATACCTGCTTCTTGACGTGGTCGATCTCAGATCTCAGCCTCTGGATCATGCGGTTGATCTCAGCAATCTCCTGCTTGGTGTTGCGCAGGTCGTCCCCATGTCTGCCTGCTGTGACCTGCAGCTCCTCGTACTGCAGCCCAGAGGTGGAGAGAGAGACAGTGTCTACGGGTTCTTACCTGGCTAGCGATGACTTTCACTTACGTATCATGCATGTCATGAAGTGGACCTAATGGCTTCTCCCCAAGAAACTTGAGGAAAAGCTGATGTTATGTGGTGGGTGGATACTAAACACTGGAGTCACAGACCATCCTCATTGTGACACCACTATCTGCCTAATTTCCTTAGGGAGTAGAAATGTTCTGTACCGTTTTCTAAAAGTCAGCAATCGGGTTGAAGCTAAATGCAGAGATGACTATGTCATTGTCTGTGGTAGCTTTCCTCCTGCATTGGGTTCTTTTTCCTTCTTGACTTGGGAGTAAGTTCTCCAAATGTCTACTCTAATAGTGCAGGTGCACGTCCTGTGAGAGGACCCTGGCTTCCTGTAAGGGGATGTCTCCAATGAAGTCTGCAGTTCTCTGGTATTCAGAGCTGGACACAGGGATTCCTCAGCAGCTGCCCACACCCTGCTCACCTTGCTCTGGTACCAGGACTCGGCCTCAGCCCGGCTCCTCTGAGCAATCTCCTCGTATTGGGCCTTGACCTCGGCGATGATGCTGTCCAGGTCCAGGTTGCGGTTGTTGTCCATGGACAGCACCACGGATGTGTCTGAGATGTGGGTCTGCATCTGGGACAGCTCCTGCAGAACAGAAGGTCATAAGATCAACTTCACTTCTGACATTTACAGAGATACCCAGCCCTATACATCTTCTCCCCTTTGCAGACCCCATCAGAGTAAACAGAAGGATGGTGGAGACGCTTACTGCTTCATACAAGGCTCTCAGAAAGTTGATCTCATCTGTGAGAGTGTCTGCCTTGGCTTGCAGTTCAACCTTGTTCATGTAGGCAGCATCCACGTCCTGGGGAAAGAGCCAACAACCTGGAGTTACCTGAGTGCACCTTTCCAATCTACCCATCTTCTAGTCCCCCTACCGATTCTCCTCTCCCAGGTGAGCGGCGACACAGAGCCACTTCTGTCCTTCTAAATGAATTTGAACTCCACGGCTTCAACTGCTCACCTTCTTCAGAGTCACAAATTCATTCTCTGCTGTTGTGCGCTTGTTGATTTCATCCTCATATCTGCAGGAAGGAAGGCATGGGATATATTTGAGCCAGTGGGTAGGATGAAACAGAAAAGCAGCCTGGGATCCAACATTTTCCCAAATGGAATATATTCTAATTGAGCTTTCCTGCCACAGAGCGCTTAAGGGATGATTTTTGCTTCTCTTAAATTTGTCACTTTTTTGATCTCCCTATCCTCCCATAACCATTTGTGGTTCTTGCAGGTTTGCTCCTAGGGACTAATTTGTGCTTTCCATTTCCATGGACATGGGTTGTTAGGAATCCCACCCCCATCTGGCCCTGGTCACCCAATAGTCTTGAAGTGTGTGCTGCAGGAAACTGAGTCCTCACTTGTTCTTGAGGTCCTCCACCAGGTCCTGCATGTTTCTCAGCTCTGAGTCCAGGCGGCCCCGTTCCCCGACAATACTGTCCAGTTGCCTCCTGAGGTTGTTGATGTACTGCTCGAACAACGGCTCCAGGTTCTGCCTCACGGTCTTGGTGCCTTGCTCCTGCAGCAGGGTCCACTTGGTGTCCAGAACCTTGTTCTGCTGCTCCAGGAACCGCACCTGGAGGGGAAGCAAGATGGTCATTTTCCAGGCAAAGGAAGGAAGAAAGAAGTGTCTGGTATCTGGTTTCCTGACAGGTCCAGGAGGTCCCCATGGTGCTGGGCTACTACAGTGCATGTAGAGAGGCTCAGGCTGGGCTCTGCTCCCCCAACCCCTTCTCCTTTGCACCCCACCAATCTCACTAGAGAAATTGTCCCACGGACCATTGAGGTGTGTGTTCTCACGCTGTAAGCTATTGATGGTATCAGTAAGTTTCAACATTTCTTCTTTTTCTCTTTCCAAGCACAGTCACAAATCTAGTTTAAAAATACTATTTACCTGATATATTGTGCAGTTTTTATTACTGATAGGACCTCAGTTAGGAGGGATATTAGATGTTGCCTTATGATTAGATTCCAGTCTACTTTCCCATCTGGTGTGGTGTCTCCTCTCAAATATTCTGATGTTAAGGTCATTCTCTGTTTTTAAAATTAATTAGCATTTCTCCAGGTTTTATAGTTGTTTCTATATCCTTTTTTTTTTCTTAATCCAGCCAGATTATCTTTTCCTTTTCTTTCTAAATAATTTCCTCTTATTCAGACCTCAGAGTGTAATTTACCAGTCCATATACTCCTGGCATTTGCTCTGTAATCTCTTAGACAATTTAGAGGGAGGAGTTAACCTACTCCACTCTCTTTTAGCCTCATCTGTGCTTCAGGGTTATGAAAAGTTGTGGCTCTCCCTAGGCAGGATTGAGAACCAATCTGGAGATCCCATGTGGGAGTGATGCCCATCCCTGCTGCCTACTGTGCACTGGAAGCCACCTGCACTCTCTGCAGAGCTGGGCTGAGTCCCCTTCTCCTTCCCTCCTAGGTCTCCCTGGAAGGAATGTGCTCCTCCTCTGGTCTGGGGACCCTGAAGTGCCCCGTGGAGGGCATGGCCCTGGCTCACCTTGTCGATGAAGGAGGCAAACTTGTTGTTGAGGGTCTTGATCTGCTCGCGCTCCTCGGCCCGCACCCGCTGGATGGCGGGGTCGATTTGCAGGTTGAGGGGAGTCAGGAGACTCTGGTTGACGGTGACCTCTTGGATGCCTCCAGGGGGGCACACAGGGAAGCCAGGGCCCCCAAAGCCACCAGCAAGGCCGGCTCCACCACCCAGACCAAAGCCAATGCCGGCTCCACCACCGAAACCAAATCCACTCCCGGCGCCACCAAAGCCATAGCTGCCTCCGGCTCTGCTGCCATAGCCGCCACTGATGGCACAGCTGCCCCCTCCAATGGAGATCCTCTTGGAGCCCCCCAGGCCATACAGGCTGCGGCTGCCAAAGCCAGCTCCTCCACATGCGCCACCCAGGCCACCACTGCCCCTGGAGCGGGACACGGAGACGCTGCTGAAGCCAGAGCGGCTGACCCCAGGGAGCCTGGCTGAGCCGGCACTGAAGCCCCTGCGGCTGCTGCTGTGGCTCCTGATGGTGGTGGATGTGCTGGCCATGGTTCCAGGAGATGAGAGGGCTGTGGAGAGCGTTAGAGG
>NW_022325661.1:0-10363 GCF_002776525.5 Piliocolobus tephrosceles | reverse complement strand
ATCTGTAATCCCAGCTACTCACGTGGCTGAGGAAGAAGAATCACTTGAAGCCGGGAGGCAGAGGTTGCAGTGAGCCGAGATTGTGCCATTACATTCCAGGCTGGGTGACGGTGAGACTCTGTCTCAGAAAAAAAAAAAAAGAAAAAAAGTGAAGTTAACCATCGTGTGAACATGAGTCAGTTAAGCACCTCTCCTGTAATGGGCCAGATAACTTTAAAGTGTATACTTTACTAAAAATTGTACTGTCAAGCTTTTCTTTTTTCCATTACAGTAACATAAAAATAAAATAGGGAACAAAATAATTACAAATATAATTCTGTAATATGGCCAGGTGCCATCTTACAGGCTCTTACCTGTAATCCTAGCAATTTGGGAGACCAAAGTGGGAGGATCACTTGAGGCCAGGAGTTTGAGACCAGCCTGGGCAACAAAGTGAGACCTCATCTCTACGAAAGCTTTTTTAAAAATTAGCTAGGCATGGTGGCACACCCCTGTAATCCCAACTACTCAGGAAGCTGAGGGGGGGAGAATTGCTTGAGCCCAGGAGTTTGAGATTACACTGAGCTATGATCATGCCGCTGCACTCCAACACGAGCAATAGAATGAGACCTTGTCTCTCAAAAAATATATATATCTCTCATATCTTTTATATTATATATTTTATATACCTACATAAATTAAATACATAAAATATTACATATTTAATGAACATATTTTATATACTATATATAAAACAATATATTTTATAAAATGTTTTATATAAATATATAAGATATATTTCCTATATTTTATTTTTATTAATTTTATAAAAGCATACAAAGAATATATACATATACTTCTGTAATAGAAGTGTACATTCTAATGGTACGGCAATATAAACTACAGTTCTTCTTTATCAAATTCATAGAGCATGCTAGTGAGGAATGAGCATAAAGCTTTGGGAGTTAAAGAACCAAGTTTCCAGTTCTTACAGGATCTATGACCCTGATCAAGTCTGTTAACCTCCTTGAGCCTCAGTTTCCTGTAAAGATCTTTATCTTATCTGTAAATAAGGAAGCTGAACTGGATCATGCCTAAGGTATCTTCAGACTGACCATCTGATCCCATTGCTAGAACGTAGAATTTAACAAGATCTGCCCCATGGGCTGCCTGCCTGTCAAATGCATGTGACGCACGGTGAAAGGCCATGTGCAGGCCACATACGTAGATCACTAAACACAAAGTGCCATTCGGCAGAACCATCTGCAAAGCCCATTTTCCTCAGCCCTATAAAGCTGGAAGTTGAAGTCATCCATCAGACTACCTGGGGGTAGTCAGATTTACAGAAAGATCAGGTGGCCCAGACTAAATGTATGCAAGGAAGAAAAGGAAGCAATGAAACAGACGTAAGCAGAGTCAGAAAAGATCTGAGAAACCAGCAGAGGGGGAGTAAATCAATCACAAGTCAACGTGGTAGTTATGAAGACTATTGTGGAAACATGGAAGATGGCCAGGTGCGGTGGTTCACGCCTGTAACCCCAGCACTTCGGGAGGATGAGGCAGGCAGATCACGAGGTCAGGAGTTCAAGACCAGCCTGGGCAACATGGTGAAAACCCGTCTCTACTGAAAATACAAAAATTAGTCGGGCATGGTGGCACACGCCTGCAGTCCCAGCTACTCGGGAGGCTGAGGCAGGAGAATCACTTGAAGCCAGGAGGTGGAGGTTGTGGTGGGCTGAGATTGTGCCACTGCACTCTAGCCTGGGCAACAGAGTGAGACTTCATCTCAAAAAAAAAAAAAAAAAAAAACACCATGGAAAATGGAAAATATTTTCAATAACATTATGTTAAGTGGAAAACACAGAATACAAAACTGCACAAACACAACAGCCATTATTTGTGTAAAATAGCTTTGCATCTGGAAGAAGGAAATTGCTTTGCATCTGGACAAGGAAGTGAATCACAAAACTGAAAATGAAAAGTTGTGTTAGGATATGAGATTATGAGAGGTTCTTTTAAAAAATTTTTCTTTTCTTTTTTTTTTTTTGAGACGAAGTCTCGCTCTGCTGCCCAGGCTGGAGTGCAGTGGTGTGATCTTGGCTCACTGCAAGCTCTGCCTCCCGGGTTCACGTCATTCTGCTGCCTCAGCCTCCTGAGTAGCTGGGACTACAGGCGCCCACCACCACGCCCAGCTAATTTTTTTTGTATTTTTAGTAGAGACAGGGTTTCACTGTGTTAGCCAGGATGGTCTCCAACTCCTGACCTCATGATCTGCCTGCCTTGGCCTCCCAAAGTGTCGGGATTATAGGCATGAGCCACTGCGCCTGGGCTTCATTAAAATTTTCTTTCTAATTATACTGTTTGTCCAACAAAAGGAATACAATTTTATTTATTTATTTATTTATTTGTTTTTGAGACAGAATGTTACTCTGTCACCTAGGCTGGAGTGCAGTGGTGCAATCTTGGCTCACTACAACCTCCGTCTCCCAGGTTCAAGGGATTCTCCTGCCTCAGCCCACCGAGTAGCTGGGATTACAGGCATCTGCCACCAAGCCTGGCTAATTTTAGTATTTTTAATAGAGATGGGGTTTCACCATGTTGGCCAGGCTGGTGTTGAACTCCTGACCACAGGCAATCCGTTGGCCTTGGCCTCCCAAAGTGCTGGGATTACAGGTATGAGCCACCGTGCCCAGAAATACAACTTAAAAAAAAAAAAAAAAAAAAAGCTAGTATGGTTTCCCAGAGAGAAAAGGTTTTATGAAGGCTTTACTCACATTTACCAAGCCCTTCAAAGCAGTCCTGACTTCTTCATTAGCTTCCGTTAGGCACAACAGGCACAGTGCCTAGAGCCACAATACTTTAAAAAGCCCACGAAAGGCCGGGCAGGGTGGCACACGAACTTTGGGAGGCCAAGGTGAGAGGATTGCTTGAGCCCAGGGGGTCGAGGCTGCAGTGAGCTATGATCTCAGCCTGAGCAACAGAGCAAGACCCTGTCCAAAAAAAAAACACACACACACACACATGAAAATGGTTTAATATGTTTAAAAACAAGAATTTTAAAAAGTGAATACAATTTAGACTTGATCATACTTATCTTTATACCAAAAGAGTTATAAAATATAATTTTCAATACTTTTTTAACAAAAGAAAGGCCCCCAAAGACAAAAGTGCCTCAGGCCTCCAGAAGTCATGAAGTGGCCCTATTTCTAGGGAATCAGGCTGATGAAACTCTGAACCATGAAGAGTGATCTTTATTTGGCAATTCTTTTTTGTTTTGTTTTGTTTTGTTTTTTGAGACGGAATCTCGCTCTGTGACCCAGGCTGGAGTGCAATGGCATGATCTCGGCTCATTGCAACCTCTGCCTCCCAGGTTCAAGTGATTCTCCTGCCTTGGCCTCCCGAGTAGCTGAGACTACAGGCGCACACCACCATGCCCAGATAATTTTTGTATTTTTAGTAGAGATGGGGGTTTCACGATGTTGGCCAGGATGGTCTTGATCTCTTGACCTTGTGATCCGCCCACCTTGGCCTCCCAAAGTGCTGGAATTACAGGTGTGATATTTGGCAGTTCTAATACTGAGGATGAAAGCCAGAGAGCAGGAGGGGGAGGGGGGAAGGAACCAAAGGTGAGAACTTGGCAGCATCTGAGATTGGCCATGAGAGGAAGGAAGGAGAGAATGTAGATAGCATTGCTTGAGCATTGGGACTGCGATGCTCAGTCTGTTGGAAAACAAAGAGGAAAGGACCAGGAGGAAAGCAAAGGCTGGAAATGGGGAGTGATGTGGGGCGGGGCACAGGGGCAGGGCTGCTAACTGAGGCAGAAGGTTCCTAGAGAAGATAGAAACAACACTTACATCTGAGCAGGTGTCTGGTTTACTGGCAGGATCTCAAGGAAGGATTTAATCGTGATTCAACTTCAGGCTTGTGGCAAGAAGGTGCAAAAGATTTTAAGAAATATGGAGACCAGGTTCACTTTTCTGCTTAAATCAAACTGATCCTTATCTCTTATGTTTCTGTAATACTAGTAAGCAACAGCACGTTCAATGGCTGTTATGTTTATTTATGAGAGTAACTGAAAAAACTGTTTTAAGCCAATAAATTTACATTATCCCGGAAATGTGTGAATTCATTCTCTTGGCTTCCTACAGTCCACAGAGTTCTTTGACCTCATGAACATGAACCCTGAAATTAGGACCCCTGGCTTGTTGTCTGTTGCCCAGCAGTCTCCTGGAGATGCTCTGCTGGGCAGGCTTCTGGTGTTCTGATGCCTTAGCTGGGTCTGAGCAGGACTGGTTACATAATTTGCAGGCCCCAGTGCAAAATGAAAATGCAGAGCCTCTTTTCAAAAGGATTAAGAATTTCTTTCTTTCTTTCTTTCTTTTTTTTTTTTGAGACAGAGTCTTGCTCTGTCAACCGGGCTGGAGTGCAGTGGCATGATCTTGGCTCACTGCAGCCTCTGCCCCTCAGGTTCTAGTGATTCTCCTGCCTCGGCCTCCTGGATGGCTGGGATTACAGGCGCACACCACCACACCCGGCTAATTTTTGTGTTTTTAGTAGAGACGGGGTTTTGCCATGTTGGCCAGGCTGGTCTCGAACTCACGACCTCATGTGATCCACCCTCCTCGGCCTCCCAAAGTGCTGGGATTACAGGTGTGAGCCACCGTGCCCGGCCGAGAATTTCAAGATGGAGATGGCAGGGCATTAAACCAAGCACAGGGGCTTTCCAAGCACAAGTGAGGTTGGCTCCTGCATGGGGTGTTATAGCAAACCTCAGGCAGTGAGTAGGCTGGGGGCAAGGCAGGTGGGCTGGGCCTCTCTCAGGTTTAAAGCAGCCAAACCAGGAGGCAAGACTTTGCAGAGGAGCCAGGGCTGTGTTGAAATGACAGCCCTGGGCTCTGGCAGTAGGATCCCTAGCCCTGCCTCCCATGCAGGCTGCGCCAGCTGGCTTCTCCACTCCTGGGCTCCCCAAGCTTTTCAGGATGAGCTGGTTTGGTCTTGGGTGATGTCAGAGAGACGCAGCAGGAAAAGGATCAAGTGGGTGGGGATTGTGGAACATTCCTGAGAAGAACCAGGGAACATGAGGGCTCCAAATTACTCTCCCCAAAACAACAACAACATGGCCTCTCTAACTATCCCCTGCCTAAATGTGCCTCTTCCTGGAGCTGCTCGGGGCTGGCTGTATAGACAGAAAATACAGAAATCAGAGACAAACTCAGTGTTGATGGTCTAGACAGACTGTAGGATCACAGGCTTTGGAGTCAGACTAGCTGGTCTGGTTCTGATCCCAGCGCTGCCACTAATTAGCTGTGGCATCTCAGGCAAGCTTCTTAACCTCTCTTGGACTCTGTTTCCTCCTCTGTAACATGGTGTAATAAAGCCTACTTCAGGAGAAGGCTGTGAGAAGTATGAGAGTTAATATAGGTAAAGTGTGTGGTAGCCATTCAATAGCTCTGTGATCTTGTGTAAGTTATTTAACCTCCATAAAGTATAAAACCAGGATAGGACCTACCTCCAGGACCATTCATTTAATCTATTGACCATTACTGAGCACTGTGCCAGGCCCTGGAGATACGGAGTTGTAAGCTTTAAATGAAATAACAGAGGCACTGGGCTTGGCATGGGACCTAGTAGATGGTAAACACCCAATAATAAAGAATAGTAGGCCAGGCGCCGTGGCTCACACCTGTAATCCCAGCACTTTGGGAGGCTGAGGCGCGCAGATCACGAGGTCAGAAAACTGAGACCATCCTGGCTAACACAGTGAAACTCCATCTCTACTAAAAATACAAAAAAAAAAAAAAAAAAAAATTAGCCGGGCATGGTGGCGGGCGCCTGTAGTCTGAGCTACTCAGGATGCTGAGGCAGGAGAATGGCGTGAACCCGGGAGGCGGAGCTTGCAGTGAGCCGAGATCGCGCCACTGCACTCCAGCCTGGGGGACAAAACAAGACTCTGTCTCAAAAAAGAAGAAGAAGAAAAAAGAATAGTCATGAACCGTACCAAAAAATGACTATTTCTTAGCTATTGGCTTTGACTATGATTTCAAATTTAGAGCTAGCCTCAGCCAGGACAAGGAGGTGCTCAGTGGTACCAGATCACTTCCAGAGTCCCCCGATTCAGAACATGCCTCACTCCCCTGTAACCTGCCCATGGAGAGCTACGAGAGAAATAGTCTTTTTTTGCATAATTCATGACTATTCTTTATTATTGGGTCTTTATCGTCTACTAGGCCCCATGCCAAGCCCAACACCTGTACTGTTTCATTTAAATCTTCCAACTCTGTGTCTCCAGGGCCTGACACAGTGCTCAATAAATGTCAGTTGATTAAATGAACAGTCCTAGAGGTAGGTACTATTATCCCCACTTTACAGTTTGTAGAGATTAAATAACTTACTCAAGGTCACAGAGCTATTGAATGGCTGAGCCAGAACTTGAACCTGGGTGAGTCCACTTTCAAAACCGTGAGTATTTACTTACCACAGTATACTGCTACGACTTAGAAAATAAGACTTAAGGCCAGGCGCAGTGGCTCATGCCTGTAATCCCAGCACTTTGGGAGGCTGAGGCGGGGAATCACGAGGTCAGGAGATCGAGACCATCCTGGTTAAGATGGTGAAACCCTGTCTCTACTAAAAATCCAAAAAAAATTAGGCGGGCATAGTGGCAGGCACCTGTAGTCCCAGCTACTCAGGAGGCTGAGGCAGGAGAACGGTGTGAACCCGGAAGGCAGAGCTTGTAGTGAGCCGAGATCGTGCCACTGCACTCCAGCCTGGGTGACAGAGCGGGACTCCATCTCAAAAAAAAAAAAAAAGAAAGAAAAAGAAAAAGAAAAGAAAAGAGAGAAAGAAAAAAAATAAGACTAAGGCCAAGTGCAGTGGCCCACGCCTATAATTTCAGCACTTTGGGAGGCCGAGGCAGGTAGATCACCTGAGGTCAGGAGTTCAACACCAGCCTGGCTAACATGATGAAACCCCGTCTCTACTAATAATGCAAAAATTAGCTGGGCGTGGTGGTGCATGCCTGTAATCCCAGCTACTCGGGAGGCTGAGGCAGTTGAATCGCTTGAACTCAGGAAGCAAAGGTTGCGGTGAGCCGAGATCGTGCCATTGCACTCCAGCCTGGGCGACAAGAGCAAAACTGTGTCTCAAAAAAAAGAAAGAAAGAAAAGAAGACTTAAGGTTCAGGAAATAAATACCCTTGCCTGAAAGAGGAAACCCATGAGCATGGAGTCACGCTAAATTGAAACAGGCAGCATGCCCTTTTTCAATATTCAGCATCGATAAAAGAAAGAGAAAACACTGGAACTGGTTATGCTGAAATCGAAAAAAATACACAGCACTTTTCTCATTATATCAAGGAATCAAGGGGAGAAAATGGTAAAGAAAGTAAAAAACTAGGAATTCTAATAACACACTTGAGCTCTTTGAGCATGTCTAGTTAAGAGCACAGTCTCGGCCAAGCGTGGTGGCTCACGCCTGTAATCCCAGCACTTTGGGAGGCAGAGGCAGATGGATCACGAGGTCAGGAGTTTGAGACCAGCCTGGCCAATGTGGTGAAACCCCGTCTCTACTAAAAATACAAAAACATTAGCCCGGTGTAGTGACACGCACCTGTAGTCCCAGCTACTCAGGAGGCTGAGGCAGGAGAATGGCGTGAACCCAGGAGGCAGTGCTTGCAGTGAGCGGAGATTGCGCCACTGCACTCCAGCTTGGGCGACAGAGTGATACTCTGTCAAAAAAAAAAAAAAAAAAGCACAGTCTCTGGAGTCAGGCATATCTGGATTTGAATTCTACCCCTGCCACTTGCTACCTGTGTGACCTTAGGCAAGTTACTTAACCTCTTTAAGTATCAGTTTCCTCATCAGCAAAACAGAACACCCCTCCATAGGGTTGTTGTATGGGTAGATGAGATAATGTATGTAAATCACTTAGCACAACAGTCAGCATATAGTCATTGATCAAGAAATCTTTGTTCCTAGTAATACTAGTATTCCATTCTCTTTCCCCATTCTAAAATCAAATTTTGACCAAATAACCGGGAGAAACTGATCCCAAGAGACATGACAAGTCAGGATGGTTTTTAAAGCTGTGGAGTTCTAAACCAGACTCACTGCTCTATCTACAATTGAGAGTTATTCCAAACAGACTTCTCTCTGAAGGCAACCTCAGTACAGTTTGGCCCACATAGTAGACATGTTTTAGATTACTTCAGAGGCCAAGTTAAATGACACGTTCCCTTTTTTGGTCTTCATCCAGATGACTTAATTCTAACCCTCTTAATCCCATGCAAAGCTCAAGGCAATCAGATGTACATTATTGTTGAACCATTTATAACTTAGGAGGTTTTTTTTTTTTTTGACATTGCATTGATTGAGGCTTTGGACATTCCAAATTGAACTCCACCATCAACACACACGCACACCACACACACACACACACACACACACACACCCTACAACTCCTCCCAAGCAACATAGTCCGAGAATGCAAATATAGCTGACTACAAGCAGATGGAATCACTACCTAACTATACTCCTCAAGCTTGGGCAGATAAACATTTCCCAATGATGAACAAGCCATTGGACCTCAGACTTGGCACCTGGGTTGACCCCCAGCTATACCCTTCCTCTAAGCTACTCTTGAAGCCATGGCAGAAGAATGCCACAGTGGGGTGGCCCCTGTCAGAGGAGGAAATCCCAAATGGAAGCTTCTTCCAGAATTTCCTTCTGGGCCGGGCACGGTGGCTCACGCCTGTAATCCCAGCACTTTGGGAGGCCGAGATGGGTGGATCATGAGGTCAGGAGATCAAGACCATCCTGGCTAACACCCCATCTAACACCCTGGCTAACACCCTGGCTAACATACTGGCTAAAACCCCATCTCTACTAAAAATACAAAAAAATTAGCTGGGCGTGGTGGTGGACACCTGTAGTCCCAGCTACTCAGGAGGCTGAGGCAGGAGAATGGTGTGAACCCGGGAGGCAGAGCTTGCGGTGAGCCGAGATTGCGCCACTGCACTCTAGCCTGGGCGACTGAGCAAGACTCCGTTCTCAAAAAAAAGAAAAGAAAAAAAAAGAATCTTTCTGTTACTGCATTTAAAGAGCAGATATTCACAGTAGAGGTAAGATAGCCCTTGCTCAGCCAGTATCATGTTTGTATCAATTAGGCTTTGAGATTGCTTCAGAGTCATAACTGAGAATCAAAAAGAGAGACAGGTCTGGCAAAGAACAGAAAGACTATCAGTGGCATGGAGGCTCAAACTGATTGCCTTGGAAAATGAGCACCAGAATCTGTAGGGCATCCTTGAGGGCAGTTCTGAGGAAATGTGAGGGGATTCCTCCCTCTGGTTACACCACCTCTTATCATGGGCAAACCTATTCCAGTTTAGAAATTAGCCTACACCTGTGAGTTTCCTTTCATTTCTTTCATCCCAAGTCCAAGCCATGCCTGGCCACCCGAAGACCGCCTGCTATGGGTGAGCTTGTCAGGGATTTTCTTTGAACCAGGCTATCCTTTTCTCCTATGGACATATTAATTCTGTCTCTTTCCTAGTTCTCTAGGCACACTTACCATTTTCGAGTACTGGTGAACGATTTTCACTGAATGCACAGAAAGAGGCAGAGCAAAGAGTAAACTCTCCCAGCACCCTGGGAGGCCAAGGCAGGCAGATCCTTGAGCCCGGGAGTTCAAGACCAGCCTGAGAAACATGGCAAAACCCCAGCTACCTTCTAAAAAAAAAGTTAGGCCAGGTGTTGCATGCCTGTTGTCCCAGTTACTCAGGAGGCTGAGGTGGGAGGATTGCTTGAGCCTGAAAGGCTGAGGTTGCAGTGAGCCGAGATCACACCACTGCACTTCAGACTGGATGACAGTGTGAGACCCTATCTCAAAAAAAAAAAAAAGGCAAACTCTCCTTGCCCCTGGCGCTGAAAAACAGGTAAGCTCAACTCAGGCCACCAGGTGGCATCCGATTCCAGTCCTTGGACCTTTTAACCTCTGCCAGGTCCCTAAGCTGTTACTTGAAGCCCTTTCTCCCCAGTGACTCCATGGTTCTGCAGTAAGAATCAGTTCCCAGTAGCCCGGACTTGTGTGTTTTTTTTAATAGTGACTTTTGAGCTGAAAATATCCTTTTACTTTTTGGTTTCTTTCTACTACGGCTGTTGTTTTTAAATCTACCCTCCTTTAAACTTTTCTTGTTTTCTTTTAGATTCCGCCTTGCTTTGCCAGAGTCCAGTCGCAGCAATATTGAGGTAGGAATCTGAGCTCTTGGGGTTACCGGACACTGGAAGAACAAGGATTCTCCTACTATATATAATAGCGAGTTAATTGTTTTCTCTGCCTCGGAGTCCTTGATTTCTCCATAATTGTGGGACTTGACTTTGAAATTCTG
>NW_022325660.1:0-10363 GCF_002776525.5 Piliocolobus tephrosceles | reverse complement strand
CAGAATTTCAAAGTCAAGTCCCACAATTATGGAGAAATCAAGGACTCCGAGGCAGAGAAAACAATTAACTCGCTATTATATATAGTAGGAGAATCCTTGTTCTTCCAGTGTCCGGTAACCCCAAGAGCTCAGATTCCTACCTCAATATTGCTGCGACTGGACTCTGGCAAAGCAAGGCGGAATCTAAAAGAAAACAAGAAAAGTTTAAAGGAGGGTAGATTTAAAAACAACAGCCGTAGTAGAAAGAAACCAAAAAGTAAAAGGATATTTTCAGCTCAAAAGTCACTATTAAAAAAAACACACAAGTCCGGGCTACTGGGAACTGATTCTTACTGCAGAACCATGGAGTCACTGGGGAGAAAGGGCTTCAAGTAACAGCTTAGGGACCTGGCAGAGGTTAAAAGGTCCAAGGACTGGAATCGGATGCCACCTGGTGGCCTGAGTTGAGCTTACCTGTTTTTCAGCGCCAGGGGCAAGGAGAGTTTGCCTTTTTTTTTTTTTTGAGATAGGGTCTCACACTGTCATCCAGTCTGAAGTGCAGTGGTGTGATCTCGGCTCACTGCAACCTCAGCCTTTCAGGCTCAAGCAATCCTCCCACCTCAGCCTCCTGAGTAACTGGGACAACAGGCATGCAACACCTGGCCTAACTTTTTTTTTAGAAGGTAGCTGGGGTTTTGCCATGTTTCTCAGGCTGGTCTTGAACTCCCGGGCTCAAGGATCTGCCTGCCTTGGCCTCCCAGGGTGCTGGGAGAGTTTACTCTTTGCTCTGCCTCTTTCTGTGCATTCAGTGAAAATCGTTCACCAGTACTCGAAAATGGTAAGTGTGCCTAGAGAACTAGGAAAGAGACAGAATTAATATGTCCATAGGAGAAAAGGATAGCCTGGTTCAAAGAAAATCCCTGACAAGCTCACCCATAGCAGGCGGTCTTCGGGTGGCCAGGCATGGCTTGGACTTGGGATGAAAGAAATGAAAGGAAACTCACAGGTGTAGGCTAATTTCTAAACTGGAATAGGTTTGCCCATGATAAGAGGTGGTGTAACCAGAGGGAGGAATCCCCTCACATTTCCTCAGAACTGCCCTCAAGGATGCCCTACAGATTCTGGTGCTCATTTTCCAAGGCAATCAGTTTGAGCCTCCATGCCACTGATAGTCTTTCTGTTCTTTGCCAGACCTGTCTCTCTTTTTGATTCTCAGTTATGACTCTGAAGCAATCTCAAAGCCTAATTGATACAAACATGATACTGGCTGAGCAAGGGCTATCTTACCTCTACTGTGAATATCTGCTCTTTAAATGCAGTAACAGAAAGATTCTTTTTTTTTCTTTTCTTTTTTTTGAGAACGGAGTCTTGCTCAGTCGCCCAGGCTAGAGTGCAGTGGCGCAATCTCGGCTCACCGCAAGCTCTGCCTCCCGGGTTCACACCATTCTCCTGCCTCAGCCTCCTGAGTAGCTGGGACTACAGGTGTCCACCACCACGCCCAGCTAATTTTTTTGTATTTTTAGTAGAGATGGGGTTTTAGCCAGTATGTTAGCCAGGGTGTTAGCCAGGGTGTTAGATGGGGTGTTAGCCAGGATGGTCTTGATCTCCTGACCTCATGATCCACCCATCTCGGCCTCCCAAAGTGCTGGGATTACAGGCGTGAGCCACCGTGCCCGGCCCAGAAGGAAATTCTGGAAGAAGCTTCCATTTGGGATTTCCTCCTCTGACAGGGGCCACCCCACTGTGGCATTCTTCTGCCATGGCTTCAAGAGTAGCTTAGAGGAAGGGTATAGCTGGGGGTCAACCCAGGTGCCAAGTCTGAGGTCCAATGGCTTGTTCATCATTGGGAAATGTTTATCTGCCCAAGCTTGAGGAGTATAGTTAGGTAGTGATTCCATCTGCTTGTAGTCAGCTATATTTGCATTCTCGGACTATGTTGCTTGGGAGGAGTTGTAGGGTGTGTGTGTGTGTGTGTGTGTGTGTGTGGTGTGCGTGTGTGTTGATGGTGGAGTTCAATTTGGAATGTCCAAAGCCTCAATCAATGCAATGTCAAAAAAAAAAAAAACCTCCTAAGTTATAAATGGTTCAACAATAATGTACATCTGATTGCCTTGAGCTTTGCATGGGATTAAGAGGGTTAGAATTAAGTCATCTGGATGAAGACCAAAAAAGGGAACGTGTCATTTAACTTGGCCTCTGAAGTAATCTAAAACATGTCTACTATGTGGGCCAAACTGTACTGAGGTTGCCTTCAGAGAGAAGTCTGTTTGGAATAACTCTCAATTGTAGATAGAGCAGTGAGTCTGGTTTAGAACTCCACAGCTTTAAAAACCATCCTGACTTGTCATGTCTCTTGGGATCAGTTTCTCCCGGTTATTTGGTCAAAATTTGATTTTAGAATGGGGAAAGAGAATGGAATACTAGTATTACTAGGAACAAAGATTTCTTGATCAATGACTATATGCTGACTGTTGTGCTAAGTGATTTACATACATTATCTCATCTACCCATACAACAACCCTATGGAGGGGTGTTCTGTTTTGCTGATGAGGAAACTGATACTTAAAGAGGTTAAGTAACTTGCCTAAGGTCACACAGGTAGCAAGTGGCAGGGGTAGAATTCAAATCCAGATATGCCTGACTCCAGAGACTGTGCTTTTTTTTTTTTTTTTTTGACAGAGTATCACTCTGTCGCCCAAGCTGGAGTGCAGTGGCGCAATCTCCGCTCACTGCAAGCACTGCCTCCTGGGTTCACGCCATTCTCCTGCCTCAGCCTCCTGAGTAGCTGGGACTACAGGTGCGTGTCACTACACCGGGCTAATGTTTTTGTATTTTTAGTAGAGACGGGGTTTCACCACATTGGCCAGGCTGGTCTCAAACTCCTGACCTCGTGATCCATCTGCCTCTGCCTCCCAAAGTGCTGGGATTACAGGCGTGAGCCACCACGCTTGGCCGAGACTGTGCTCTTAACTAGACATGCTCAAAGAGCTCAAGTGTGTTATTAGAATTCCTAGTTTTTTACTTTCTTTACCATTTTCTCCCCTTGATTCCTTGATATAATGAGAAAAGTGCTGTGTATTTTTTTCGATTTCAGCATAACCAGTTCCAGTGTTTTCTCTTTCTTTTATCGATGCTGAATATTGAAAAAGGGCATGCTGCCTGTTTCAATTTAGCGTGACTCCATGCTCATGGGTTTCCTCTTTCAGGCAAGGGTATTTATTTCCTGAACCTTAAGTCTTCTTTTCTTTCTTTCTTTTTTTTGAGACACAGTTTTGCTCTTGTCGCCCAGGCTGGAGTGCAATGGCACGATCTCGGCTCACCGCAACCTTTGCTTCCTGAGTTCAAGCGATTCAACTGCCTCAGCCTCCCGAGTAGCTGGGATTACAGGCATGCACCACCACGCCCAGCTAATTTTTGCATTATTAGTAGAGACGGGGTTTCATCATGTTAGCCAGGCTGGTGTTGAACTCCTGACCTCAGGTGATCTACCTGCCTCGGCCTCCCAAAGTGCTGAAATTATAGGCGTGGGCCACTGCACTTGGCCTTAGTCTTATTTTTTTTCTTTCTCTCTTTTCTTTTCTTTTTCTTTTTCTTTCTTTTTTTTTTTTTTTGAGATGGAGTCCCGCTCTGTCACCCAGGCTGGAGTGCAGTGGCACGATCTCGGCTCACTACAAGCTCTGCCTTCCGGGTTCACACCGTTCTCCTGCCTCAGCCTCCTGAGTAGCTGGGACTACAGGTGCCTGCCACTATGCCCGCCTAATTTTTTTTGGATTTTTAGTAGAGACAGGGTTTCACCATCTTAACCAGGATGGTCTCGATCTCCTGACCTCGTGATTCCCCGCCTCAGCCTCCCAAAGTGCTGGGATTACAGGCATGAGCCACTGCGCCTGGCCTTAAGTCTTATTTTCTAAGTCGTAGCAGTATACTGTGGTAAGTAAATACTCACGGTTTTGAAAGTGGACTCACCCAGGTTCAAGTTCTGGCTCAGCCATTCAATAGCTCTGTGACCTTGAGTAAGTTATTTAATCTCTACAAACTGTAAAGTGGGGATAATAGTACCTACCTCTAGGACTGTTCATTTAATCAACTGACATTTATTGAGCACTGTGTCAGGCCCTGGAGACACAGAGTTGGAAGATTTAAATGAAACAGTACAGGTGTTGGGCTTGGCATGGGGCCTAGTAGACGATAAAGACCCAATAATAAAGAATAGTCATGAATTATGCAAAAAAAGACTATTTCTCTCGTAGCTCTCCATGGGCAGGTTACAGGGGAGTGAGGCATGTTCTGAATCGGGGGACTCTGGAAGTGATCTGGTACCACTGAGCACCTCCTTGTCCTGGCTGAGGCTAGCTCTAAATTTGAAATCATAGTCAAAGCCAATAGCTAAGAAATAGTCATTTTTTGGTACGGTTCATGACTATTCTTTTTTCTTCTTCTTCTTTTTTGAGACAGAGTCTTGTTTTGTCCCCCAGGCTGGAGTGCAGTGGCGCGATCTCGGCTCACTGCAAGCTCCGCCTCCCGGGTTCACGCCATTCTCCTGCCTCAGCATCCTGAGTAGCTCAGACTACAGGCGCCCGCCACCATGCCCGGCTAATTTTTTTTTTTTTTTTTTTTTGTATTTTTAGTAGAGATGGAGTTTCACTGTGTTAGCCAGGATGGTCTCAGTTTTCTGACCTCGTGATCTGCGCGCCTCAGCCTCCCAAAGTGCTGGGATTACAGGTGTGAGCCACGGCGCCTGGCCTACTATTCTTTATTATTGGGTGTTTACCATCTACTAGGTCCCATGCCAAGCCCAGTGCCTCTGTTATTTCATTTAAAGCTTACAACTCCGTATCTCCAGGGCCTGGCACAGTGCTCAGTAATGGTCAATAGATTAAATGAATGGTCCTGGAGGTAGGTCCTATCCTGGTTTTATACTTTATGGAGGTTAAATAACTTACACAAGATCACAGAGCTATTGAATGGCTACCACACACTTTACCTATATTAACTCTCATACTTCTCACAGCCTTCTCCTGAAGTAGGCTTTATTACACCATGTTACAGAGGAGGAAACAGAGTCCAAGAGAGGTTAAGAAGCTTGCCTGAGATGCCACAGCTAATTAGTGGCAGCGCTGGGATCAGAACCAGACCAGCTAGTCTGACTCCAAAGCCTGTGATCCTACAGTCTGTCTAGACCATCAACACTGAGTTTGTCTCTGATTTCTGTATTTTCTGTCTATACAGCCAGCCCCGAGCAGCTCCAGGAAGAGGCACATTTAGGCAGGGGATAGTTAGAGAGGCCATGTTGTTGTTGTTTTGGGGAGAGTAATTTGGAGCCCTCATGTTCCCTGGTTCTTCTCAGGAATGTTCCACAATCCCCACCCACTTGATCCTTTTCCTGCTGCGTCTCTCTGACATCACCCAAGACCAAACCAGCTCATCCTGAAAAGCTTGGGGAGCCCAGGAGTGGAGAAGCCAGCTGGCGCAGCCTGCATGGGAGGCAGGGCTAGGGATCCTACTGCCAGAGCCCAGGGCTGTCATTTCAACACAGCCCTGGCTCCTCTGCAAAGTCTTGCCTCCTGGTTTGGCTGCTTTAAACCTGAGAGAGGCCCAGCCCACCTGCCTTGCCCCCAGCCTACTCACTGCCTGAGGTTTGCTATAACACCCCATGCAGGAGCCAACCTCACTTGTGCTTGGAAAGCCCCTGTGCTTGGTTTAATGCCCTGCCATCTCCATCTTGAAATTCTCGGCCGGGCACGGTGGCTCACACCTGTAATCCCAGCACTTTGGGAGGCCGAGGAGGGTGGATCACATGAGGTCGTGAGTTCGAGACCAGCCTGGCCAACATGGCAAAACCCCGTCTCTACTAAAAACACAAAAATTAGCCGGGTGTGGTGGTGTGCGCCTGTAATCCCAGCCATCCAGGAGGCCGAGGCAGGAGAATCACTAGAACCTGAGGGGCAGAGGCTGCAGTGAGCCAAGATCATGCCACTGCACTCCAGCCCGGTTGACAGAGCAAGACTCTGTCTCAAAAAAAAAAAAGAAAGAAAGAAAGAAAGAAATTCTTAATCCTTTTGAAAAGAGGCTCTGCATTTTCATTTTGCACTGGGGCCTGCAAATTATGTAACCAGTCCTGCTCAGACCCAGCTAAGGCATCAGAACACCAGAAGCCTGCCCAGCAGAGCATCTCCAGGAGACTGCTGGGCAACAGACAACAAGCCAGGGGTCCTAATTTCAGGGTTCATGTTCATGAGGTCAAAGAACTCTGTGGACTGTAGGAAGCCAAGAGAATGAATTCACACATTTCCGGGATAATGTAAATTTATTGGCTTAAAACAGTTTTTTCAGTTACTCTCATAAATAAACATAACAGCCATTGAACGTGCTGTTGCTTACTAGTATTACAGAAACATAAGAGATAAGGATCAGTTTGATTTAAGCAGAAAAGTGAACCTGGTCTCCATATTTCTTAAAATCTTTTGCACCTTCTTGCCACAAGCCTGAAGTTGAATCACGATTAAATCCTTCCTTGAGATCCTGCCAGTAAACCAGACACCTGCTCAGATGTAAGTGTTGTTTCTATCTTCTCTAGGAACCTTCTGCCTCAGTTAGCAGCCCTGCCCCTGTGCCCCGCCCCACATCACTCCCCATTTCCAGCCTTTGCTTTCCTCCTGGTCCTTTCCTCTTTGTTTTCCAACAGACTGAGCATCGCAGTCCCAATGCTCAAGCAATGCTATCTACATTCTCTCCTTCCTTCCTCTCATGGCCAATCTCAGATGCTGCCAAGTTCTCACCTTTGGTTCCTTCCCCCCTCCCCCTCCTGCTCTCTGGCTTTCATCCTCAGTATTAGAACTGCCAAATATCACACCTGTAATTCCAGCACTTTGGGAGGCCAAGGTGGGCGGATCACAAGGTCAAGAGATCAAGACCATCCTGGCCAACATCGTGAAACCCCCATCTCTACTAAAAATACAAAAATTATCTGGGCATGGTGGTGTGCGCCTGTAGTCTCAGCTACTCGGGAGGCCAAGGCAGGAGAATCACTTGAACCTGGGAGGCAGAGGTTGCAATGAGCCGAGATCATGCCATTGCACTCCAGCCTGGGTCACAGAGCGAGATTCCGTCTCAAAAAACAAAACAAAACAAAACAAAAAAGAATTGCCAAATAAAGATCACTCTTCATGGTTCAGAGTTTCATCAGCCTGATTCCCTAGAAATAGGGCCACTTCATGACTTCTGGAGGCCTGAGGCACTTTTGTCTTTGGGGGCCTTTCTTTTGTTAAAAAAGTATTGAAAATTATATTTTATAACTCTTTTGGTATAAAGATAAGTATGATCAAGTCTAAATTGTATTCACTTTTTAAAATTCTTGTTTTTAAACATATTAAACCATTTTCATGTGTGTGTGTGTGTGTTTTTTTTTTGGACAGGGTCTTGCTCTGTTGCTCAGGCTGAGATCATAGCTCACTGCAGCCTCGACCCCCTGGGCTCAAGCAATCCTCTCACCTTGGCCTCCCAAAGTTCGTGTGCCACCCTGCCCGGCCTTTCGTGGGCTTTTTAAAGTATTGTGGCTCTAGGCACTGTGCCTGTTGTGCCTAACGGAAGCTAATGAAGAAGTCAGGACTGCTTTGAAGGGCTTGGTAAATGTGAGTAAAGCCTTCATAAAACCTTTTCTCTCTGGGAAACCATACTAGCTTTTTTTTTTTTTTTTTTTTTAAGTTGTATTTCTGGGCACGGTGGCTCATACCTGTAATCCCAGCACTTTGGGAGGCCAAGGCCAACGGATTGCCTGTGGTCAGGAGTTCAACACCAGCCTGGCCAACATGGTGAAACCCCATCTCTATTAAAAATACTAAAATTAGCCAGGCTTGGTGGCAGATGCCTGTAATCCCAGCTACTCGGTGGGCTGAGGCAGGAGAATCCCTTGAACCTGGGAGACGGAGGTTGTAGTGAGCCAAGATTGCACCACTGCACTCCAGCCTAGGTGACAGAGTAACATTCTGTCTCAAAAACAAATAAATAAATAAATAAATAAAATTGTATTCCTTTTGTTGGACAAACAGTATAATTAGAAAGAAAATTTTAATGAAGCCCAGGCGCAGTGGCTCATGCCTATAATCCCGACACTTTGGGAGGCCAAGGCAGGCAGATCATGAGGTCAGGAGTTGGAGACCATCCTGGCTAACACAGTGAAACCCTGTCTCTACTAAAAATACAAAAAAAATTAGCTGGGCGTGGTGGTGGGCGCCTGTAGTCCCAGCTACTCAGGAGGCTGAGGCAGCAGAATGACGTGAACCCGGGAGGCAGAGCTTGCAGTGAGCCAAGATCACACCACTGCACTCCAGCCTGGGCAGCAGAGCGAGACTTCGTCTCAAAAAAAAAAAAAGAAAAGAAAAATTTTTTAAAAGAACCTCTCATAATCTCATATCCTAACACAACTTTTCATTTTCAGTTTTGTGATTCACTTCCTTGTCCAGATGCAAAGCAATTTCCTTCTTCCAGATGCAAAGCTATTTTACACAAATAATGGCTGTTGTGTTTGTGCAGTTTTGTATTCTGTGTTTTCCACTTAACATAATGTTATTGAAAATATTTTCCATTTTCCATGGTGTTTTTTTTTTTTTTTTTTTTTGAGATGAAGTCTCACTCTGTTGCCCAGGCTAGAGTGCAGTGGCACAATCTCAGCCCACCACAACCTCCACCTCCTGGCTTCAAGTGATTCTCCTGCCTCAGCCTCCCGAGTAGCTGGGACTGCAGGCGTGTGCCACCATGCCCGACTAATTTTTGTATTTTCAGTAGAGACGGGTTTTCACCATGTTGCCCAGGCTGGTCTTGAACTCCTGACCTCGTGATCTGCCTGCCTCATCCTCCCGAAGTGCTGGGGTTACAGGCGTGAACCACCGCACCTGGCCATCTTCCATGTTTCCACAATAGTCTTCATAACTACCACGTTGACTTGTGATTGATTTACTCCCCCTCTGCTGGTTTCTCAGATCTTTTCTGACTCTGCTTACGTCTGTTTCATTGCTTCCTTTTCTTCCTTGCATACATTTAGTCTGGGCCACCTGATCTTTCTGTAAATCTGACTACCCCCAGGTAGTCTGATGGATGACTTCAACTTCCAGCTTTATAGGGCTGAGGAAAATGGGCTTTGCAGATGGTTCTGCCGAATGGCACTTTGTGTTTAGTGATCTACGTATGTGGCCTGCACATGGCCTTTCACCGTGCGTCACATGCATTTGACAGGCAGGCAGCCCATGGGGCAGATCTTGTTAAATTCTACGTTCTAGCAATGGGATCAGATGGTCAGTCTGAAGATACCTTAGGCATGATCCAGTTCAGCTTCCTTATTTACAGATAAGATAAAGATCTTTACAGGAAACTGAGGCTCAAGGAGGTTAACAGACTTGATCAGGGTCATAGATCCTGTAAGAACTGGAAACTTGGTTCTTTAACTCCCAAAGCTTTATGCTCATTCCTCACTAGCATGCTCTATGAATTTGATAAAGAAGAACTGTAGTTTATATTGCCGTACCATTAGAATGTACACTTCTATTACAGAAGTATATGTATATATTCTTTGTATGCTTTTATAAAATTAATAAAAATAAAATATAGGAAATATATCTTATATATTTATATAAAACATTTTATAAAATATATTGTTTTATATATAGTATATAAAATATGTTCATTAAATATGTAATATTTTATGTATTTAATTTATGTAGGTATATAAAATATATAATATAAAAGATATGAGAGATATATATATTTTTTGAGAGACAAGGTCTCATTCTATTGCTCGTGTTGGAGTGCAGCGGCATGATCATAGCTCAGTGTAATCTCAAACTCCTGGGCTCAAGCAATTCTCCCCCCCTCAGCTTCCTGAGTAGTTGGGATTACAGGGGTGTGCCACCATGCCTAGCTAATTTTTAAAAAAGCTTTCGTAGAGATGAGGTCTCACTTTGTTGCCCAGGCTGGTCTCAAACTCCTGGCCTCAAGTGATCCTCCCACTTTGGTCTCCCAAATTGCTAGGATTACAGGTAAGAGCCTGTAAGATGGCACCTGGCCATATTACAGAATTATATTTGTAATTATTTTGTTCCCTATTTTATTTTTATGTTACTGTAATGGAAAAAAGAAAAGCTTGACAGTACAATTTTTAGTAAAGTATACACTTTAAAGTTATCTGGCCCATTACAGGAGAGGTGCTTAACTGACTCATGTTCACACGATGGTTAACTTCACTTTTTTTCTTTTTTTTTTTTTCTGAGACAGAGTCTCACCGTCACCCAGCCTGGAATGTAATGGCACAATCTCGGCTCACTGCAACCTCTGCCTCCCGGCTTCAAGTGATTCTTCTTCCTCAGCCACGTGAGTAGCTGGGATTACAGAT